>NC_091481.1:38761031-39062031 GCF_036971445.1 Narcine bancroftii
CGGCAAGAGGTGCATCCAGCTGCACGTGTCCCTGATACTTACTCTGGAAAGAGGTGCATGCAGCTGTATGTGTCCCTGATAATTACTCCGGCAAGAGGTGCATCCAGCTGTATGTGTCCCTGATAAATACTCCGGCAAGAGGTGTATCCAGCTGTACGTGTCACTGATAATTACTCCGGCAAGAGGTGCATCCAGCTGTATGTGTCCTTGATAATTATTCCGGCAAGAGGTGCATCCAGCTGCACGTGTCCCTGATAATTACTGTGGCAAGAGGTGCTTCCAGCTGCACGTGTCCCTGATAATTACAAAGACAAGAGGTGAATCCAGCTGCAAGTGAACCTTATAATTACTCCGGCAAGAGGTGTATCCAGCTGTATGTGTCCCTGGTAATTATTCCGGCAAGAGGTGCATCCAGCTGTACGTGTCCCTGATAATTTCTGCGGGAGAGGTGCATCCAGCTGCAAGTGAACCTTATAATTACAGTGGACAGAGGTGCATCCAGCTGCAAGTGACCCTGATAATTACAGCGGCAAGAGGTGCATCAAGCTGTACGTGTCCCTGATAATTACAAAGACAAGAGGTGCATCAAGCTGCATGTGTCCCTGATAATTATTCCGGCAAGAGGTGCATCCAGCTGAACATTTTCCTGATAATTACAAAGACAATAGGTGCATCCAGCTGCATGTGTCCCTGATAATTACTCTTGCAAGAGGTGCATCCAGCTGCACGTGTCCCTGATAATTTCAAAGACAAGTGGTGCATCCAGCTGCATGTGTCCCTGATAATTACACTGGCAAGATTTGCATCCAGCTGAACGTGTCCCTGATAATTACTCCGGCAAGAGGTACATCCAGCTGCACGTGTCCCTGATACTTACTCTGGCAAGAGATGCATCCAGCGGCAGGTGATCCTAATAATTACACCAGCAAGAGGTGCATCCAGCTGCATGTGTCCCTGATAATTACTCTGGCAAGAGGTGCATCCATCTTCAAGTATCCCTGATATTTACACTGGCAAGAGTTGCATCCAGCTGTATGTGTCCATGATAATTATAGCGGCAAGAGGTGCATCCAGCTGCAAGTGAACCTTATAATTACAGCGGCAGAGGTGCATCCACCTGCAAGTGACCCTGATAATTACTCCAGCAAGAGGTGCATCCAGCTGCACGTGTCCCTGACAATTACAGCGGCAAGAGTTACATCCAGCTGCACGTGTCCCTGATAATTACAAAGACAAGAGGGTCATCCAGCTGCATGTGTCCATGGTAATTATTCCGGCAAGAGATGTTTCCAGCTGTACGTTTTCCTGATAATTACAAAGACAAGAGGTGCATCCAGCTGCATGTGTCCCTGATAATTACTCCGGCAAGAGGTGCATCCAGCTGCACGTGTCCCTGATACTTACTCTGGAAAGAGGTGCATCCAGCTGCAAGTGACCCTGATAATTAGAGCGGCAAGAGGTGCATCAAGCTGTACGTGTCCCTGATAATTACAAAGAAAAGAGGTGCATCCAGCTGCATGTGTCCCTGATAATTATTCCGGCAAGAGGTGCATCCAGCTGAACATTTTCCTGATAATTACAAAGACAATAGGTGCATCCAGCTGCATGTGTCCCTGATAATTACTCTTGCAAGAGGTGCATCCAGCTGCACGTGTCCCTGATAATTTCAAAGACAAGTGGTGCATCCAGCTGCATGTGTCCCTGATAATTACACTGGCAAGATTTGCATCCAGCTGAACGTGTCCCTGATAATTACTCCGGCAAGAGGTACATCCAGCTGCACGTGTCCCTGATACTTACTCTGGCAAGAGATGCATCCAGCGGCAGGTGATCCTAATAATTACACCAGCCAGAGGTGCATCCAGCTCCACGTGTCCCTGATAATTACAAAGACAAGAGGTGCATCCAGCTGCACGAGTCCCTGATAATTACTCTGGCAACAGGTGCATCCAGCTGCACGTGTCCCTGATCATTACTATGGTAAGAGGTGAATCCAGCTGCACGTGTCCCTGATAAATACACCGGCAAGAGTTGCATCCAGCTGTATGTGTCCATGATAATTACAGCGGCAAGAGGTGCATCCAGCTGCATGTGTCCCTGATAATTATTCCGGCAAGAAGTGCATCCAGCTGAACGTGCCCCTGATAATGACTCTGGCAAGAGGTGCATCCAGCTCCACGTGTCCCTGATAATTACAAAGACAAGAGGTGCATCCAGCTGCAAGTGACCCTGATAATTATTCCGGCAAGAGATGCATCCAGCTGTATATGTCCCTGATAATTACAAAGACAAGAGGTGCATCCAGCTGAAAGTGAATCTTATAATTACAGCGGCAAGAATTACAGCCAGCTGCAAGTGACCCTGATAATTACTCCGGCAAGAGGTGCATCCAGCTGTATGTGTCCCTGATAATTACTCCGGCAAGAGGTGTATCCAGCTGTATGAGTCCCTGATAATTATTCTTGCAAGAGGTGTATCCAGCTGTACGTGTCCCGGATAATTACTCCGGCAAGAGGTGTATCCAGCTGTATGTGTCCCTGATAATTATTCTGGCAAGAGGTGCATCCAGCTGTACGTGTCCCTGATAATTAATCCGGCAAGAAGTGTATCCAGCTGTATGTGTCCCTGATAATTATTCCGGCAAGATGTGCATCCAGCTGCACGTGTCCCTGATAATTACAAAGACAAGAGGTGCATCCAGCTGAACATTTTCCTGATAATTACAAATACAATAGGTGCATCCAGCTGCATGTGTCCCTGATAATTATTCGTGCAAGAGATGCATCCAGCTGTGCGTGTCCCTGATAATTACAGTGGCAATAGGTACATCGAGCTGCACATGTCCCTGATAATTACTCCGGCAAGAGGTTCATCCAGCTGCATGTGTCCCTGATAATTACTCCGGCAAGAGGAGCAACCAGCTACACGTGTCCCTGATAATTACTCCACCCTGATAATTACACCGGCCAGAGGTGCATCCAGCTGCATGTGTCCCTGATAATTACTCTGGCAAGTGGTGCATCCAGCTGAACGTATCCCTTATAATTACAGCAGCAAGAGTTACATCCAGCTGCAAGTGACCCTGACAATT
This sequence comes from Narcine bancroftii, assembly GCF_036971445.1. NCBI lineage: Eukaryota > Metazoa > Chordata > Chondrichthyes > Torpediniformes > Narcinidae > Narcine > Narcine bancroftii. The sequence continues at coordinate 38,764,123 of NC_091481.1, forward strand.
ATTCCGGCAAGAGGTGCATCCAGCTGCATGTGTCCCTGATAATTACACTGGCAAGATTTGCATCCAGCTGAACGTGTCCCTGATAATTACTCCGGCAAGAGGTACATGCAGCTGCACGTGTCCCTGATACTTACTCTGGCAAGAGGTGCATCCAGCGGCAGGTGATCCTAATAACTACACCAGCCAGAGGTGCATCCAGCTGCATGTGTCCCTGATAATTACTCTGGCAAGAGGTGCATCCATCTTCAAGTATCCCTGATATTTACACTGGCAAGAGTTGCATCCAGCTGTATGTGTCCATGATAATTATAGCGGCCAGAGGTGCATCCACCTGCAATTGACCCTGATAATTACTCCGGCAAGAGGTGCTTTCAGCTGCACGTGTCCCTGCTAATTACAGCGGCAAGAGTTACATCCAGCTGCACGTGTCCCTGATAATTACAAAGACAAGAGGGTCATCCAGCTGCATGTGTCCATGGTAATTATTCCGGCAAGAGATTTTTCCAGCTGTACGTTTTCCTGATAATTACAAAGACAAGAGGTGCATCCAGCTGCATGTGTCCCTGATAATTACTCCGGCAAGTGGTGCATCCAGCTGCACGTGTCCCTGATACTTACTCTGGAAAGAGGTGCATCCAGCTGTATGTGTCCCTGATAATTACTCCGGCAAGAGGTGCATCCAGCTGTATGTGTCCCTGATAAATACTCCGGCAAGAGGTGTATCCAGCTGTACGTGTCCCTGATAATTACTCCGGCAAGAGGTGCATCCAGCTGTATGTGTCCTTGATAATTATTCCGGCAAGAGGTGCATCCAGCTGCACGTGTCCCTGATAATTACTGTGGCAAGAGGTGCATCCAGCTGCACTTGTCCCTGATAATTACAAAGACAAGAGGTGAATCCAGCTGCAAGTGAACCTTATAATTACTCCGGCAAGAGGTGTATCCATCTGGATGTGTCCCTGGTAATTATTCCGGCAAGAGGTGCATCCAGCTGTACGTGTCCCTGATAATTTCTGCGGGAGAGGTGCATCCAGCTGCAAGTGAACCTTATAATTACAGTGGACAGAGGTGCATCCAGCTGCAAGTGACCCTGATAATTACAGCGGCAAGAGGTGCATCAAGCTGTACGTGTCCCTGATAATTACAAAGACAAGAGGTGCATCAAGCTGCATGTGTCCCTGATAATTATTCCGGCAAGAGGTGCATCCAGCTGAACATTTTCCTGATAATTACAAAGACAATAGGTGCATCCAGCTGCATGTGTCCCTGATAATTACTCTTGCAAGAGGTGCATCCAGCTGCACGTGTCCCTGATAATTTCAAAGACAAGAGAGTCATCCAGCTGCATGTGTCCATGGTAATTATTCCGGCAAGAGATGTTTCCAGCTGTACGTTTTCCTGATAATTACCAAGACAAGAGGTGCATCCAGCTGCATGTGTCCCTGATAATTACTCCGGCAAGAGGTGCATCCAGCTGCACGTGTCCCTGATACTTACTCTGGAAAGAGGTGCATCCAGCTGCAAGTGAACCTTATAATTACAGCGGCCAGAGGTGCATCCAGCCGCACGTGTCCCTGATAATTACAAAGTCAAGAGGTGCATCCAGCTGCATGTGTCCCTGATAATTACACTTGCAAGAGGTGAATCCAGCTGCAAGTGTCCCTGATAAATACACCGGCAAGAGTTGCATCCAGCTGTATGTGTCCATGATAATTACAGCGGCAAGAGGTACATCCAGCTGCAAGTGACCCTGATAATTATTCCGGCAAGAGGTGCATCCAGCTCCACGTGTCCCTGTTAATTACAAAGACAAGAGGTGCATCCAGCTGCACGTGTCCCTTGTCATTACTATGGTAAGAGGTGAATCCAGCTGCACGTGTCCCTGATAAATACACCGGCAAGAGTTGCATCCAGCTGTATGTGTCCATGATAATTACAGCGGCAAGAGGTGCATCCAGCTGAACGTGCCCCTGATAATGACTCTGGCAAGAGTTACATCCAGCTCCACGTGTCCCTGATAATTACAAAGACAAGAGGTGCATCCAGCTGCACGAGTCCCTGATTATTACTCTGGCAAGAGGTGCATCCAGCTGCACGTGTCCCTGATCATTACTATGGTAAGAGGTGAATCCAGCTGCACGTGTCCCTGATAAATACACCGGCAAGAGTTGCATCCAGCTGTATGTGTCCATGATAATTACAGCGGCAAGAGGTGCATCCAGCTGCATGTGTCCCTGATAATTGCTCTGGCAAGAGGTGCATCCAGCTGAAGGTAACCCAGATAATTACATCAGCCAGAGGTGCATCCAGCTGCATGTGTCCCTGATAATTACTCTGGCAAGTGGTGCATCCAGCTGAACGTATCCCTTATAATTACAGCAGCAAGAGTTACATCCAGCTGCAAGTGACCCTGACAATTATTCCGGCAAGAGGTGCATCCAGCTGCATGTGTCCCTGATAATTACACTGGCAAGATTTGCATCCAGCTGAACGTGTCCCTGATAATTACTCCGGCAAGAGGTACATGCAGCTGCACGTGTCCCTTATACTTACTCTGGCAAGAGGTGCATCCAGCGGCAGGTGATCCTAATAACTACACCAGCCAGAGGTGCATCCAACTGCATGTGTCCCTGATAATTACTCTGGCAAGAGGTGCATCCATCTTCAAGTATCCCTGATATTTACACTGGCAAGAGTTGCATCCAGCTGTACGTGTCCATGATAATTATAGCGGCAAGAGGTGCATCCAGCTGCAAGTGAACCTTATAATTACAGCGGCCAGAGGTGCATCCACCTGCAATTGACCCTGATAATTACTCCGGCAAGAGGTGCTTTCAGCTGCACGTGTCCCTGATAATTACAGCGGCAAGAGTTACATCCAGCTGCACGTGTCCCTGATAATTACAAAGACAAGAGGGTCATCCAGCTGCATGTGTCCATGGTAATTATTCCGGCAAGAGATTTTTCCAGCTGTACGTTTTCCTGATAATTACAAAGACAAGAGGTGCATCCAGCTGCATGTGTCCCTGATAATTACTCCGGCAAGAGGTGCATCCAGCTGCACGTGTCCCTGATACTTACTCTGGAAAGAGGTGCATGCAGCTGTATGTGTCCCTGATAATTACTCCGGCAAGAGGTGCATCCAGCTGTATGTGTCCCTGATAAATACTCCGGCAAGAGGTGTATCCAGCTGTACGTGTCACTGATAATTACTCCGGCAAGAGGTGCATCCAGCTGTATGTGTCCTTGATAATTATTCCGGCAAGAGGTGCATCCAGCTGCACGTGTCCCTGATAATTACTGTGGCAAGAGGTGCATCCAGCTGCACGTGTCCCTGATAATTACAAAGACAAGAGGTGAATCCAGCTGCAAGTGAACCTTATAATTACTCCGGCAATAGGTGTATCCAGCTGTATGTGTCCCTGGTAATTATTCCGGCAAGAGGTGCATCCAGCTGTACGTGTCCCTGATAATTTCTGCGGGAGAGGTGCATCCAGCTGCAAGTGAACCTTATAATTACAGTGGACAGAGGTGCATCCAGCTGCAAGTGACCCTGATAATTACAGCGGCAAGAGGTGCATCAAGCTGTACGTGTCCCTGATAATTACAAAGACAAGAGGTGCATCAAGCTGCATGTGTCCCTGATAATTATTCCGGCAAGAGGTGCATCCAGCTGAACATTTTCCTGATAATTACAAAGACAATAGGTGCATCCAGCTGCATGTGTCCCTGATAATTACTCTTGCAAGAGGTGCATCCAGCTGCACGTGTCCCTGATAATTTCAAAGACAAGTGGTGCATCCAGCTGCATGTGTCCCTGATAATTACACTGGCAAGATTTGCATCCAGCTGAACGTGTCCCTGATAATTACTCCGGCAAGAGGTACATCCAGCTGCACGTGTCCCTGATACTTACTCTGGCAAGAGATGCATCCAGCGGCAGGTGATCCTAATAATTACACCAGCAAGAGGTGCATCCAGCTGCATGTGTCCCTGATAATTACTCTGGCAAGAGGTGCATCCATCTTCAAGTATCCCTGATATTTACACTGGCAAGAGTTGCATCCAGCTGTATGTGTCCATGATAATTATAGCGGCAAGAGGTGCATCCAGCTGCAAGTGAACCTTATAATTACAGCGGCAGAGGTGCATCCACCTGCAAGTGACCCTGATAATTACTCCAGCAAGAGGTGCATCCAGCTGCACGTGTCCCTGACAATTACAGCGGCAAGAGTTACATCCAGCTGCACGTGTCCCTGATAATTACAAAGACAAGAGGGTCATCCAGCTGCATGTGTCCATGGTAATTATTCCGGCAAGAGATGTTTCCAGCTGTACGTTTTCCTGATAATTACAAAGACAAGAGGTGCATCCAGCTGCATGTGTCCCTGATAATTACTCCGGCAAGAGGTGCATCCAGCTGCACGTGTCCCTGATACTTACTCTGGAAAGAGGTGCATCCAGCTGCAAGTGACCCTGATAATTAGAGCGGCAAGAGGTGCATCAAGCTGTACGTGTCCCTGATAATTACAAAGAAAAGAGGTGCATCCAGCTGCATGTGTCCCTGATAATTATTCCGGCAAGAGGTGCATCCAGCTGAACATTTTCCTGATAATTACAAAGACAATAGGTGCATCCAGCTGCATGTGTCCCTGATAATTACTCTTGCAAGAGGTGCATCCAGCTGCACGTGTCCCTGATAATTTCAAAGACAAGTGGTGCATCCAGCTGCATGTGTCCCTGATAATTACACTGGCAAGATTTGCATCCAGCTGAACGTGTCCCTGATAATTACTCCGGCAAGAGGTACATCCAGCTGCACGTGTCCCTGATACTTACTCTGGCAAGAGATGCATCCAGCGGCAGGTGATCCTAATAATTACACCAGCCAGAGGTGCATCCAGCTCCACGTGTCCCTGATAATTACAAAGACAAGAGGTGCATCCAGCTGCACGAGTCCCTGATAATTACTCTGGCAACAGGTGCATCCAGCTGCACGTGTCCCTGATCATTACTATGGTAAGAGGTGAATCCAGCTGCACGTGTCCCTGATAAATACACCGGCAAGAGTTGCATCCAGCTGTATGTGTCCATGATAATTACAGCGGCAAGAGGTGCATCCAGCTGCATGTGTCCCTGATAATTATTCCGGCAAGAAGTGCATCCAGCTGAACGTGCCCCTGATAATGACTCTGGCAAGAGGTGCATCCAGCTCCACGTGTCCCTGATAATTACAAAGACAAGAGGTGCATCCAGCTGCAAGTGACCCTGATAATTATTCCGGCAAGAGATGCATCCAGCTGTATATGTCCCTGATAATTACAAAGACAAGAGGTGCATCCAGCTGAAAGTGAATCTTATAATTACAGCGGCAAGAATTACAGCCAGCTGCAAGTGACCCTGATAATTACTCCGGCAAGAGGTGCATCCAGCTGTATGTGTCCCTGATAATTACTCCGGCAAGAGGTGTATCCAGCTGTATGAGTCCCTGATAATTATTCTTGCAAGAGGTGTATCCAGCTGTACGTGTCCCGGATAATTACTCCGGCAAGAGGTGTATCCAGCTGTATGTGTCCCTGATAATTATTCTGGCAAGAGGTGCATCCAGCTGTACGTGTCCCTGATAATTAATCCGGCAAGAAGTGTATCCAGCTGTATGTGTCCCTGATAATTATTCCGGCAAGAGGTGCATCCAGCTGCACGTGTCCCTGATAATTACAAAGACAAGAGGTGCATCCAGCTGAACATTTTCCTGATAATTACAAATACAATAGGTGCATCCAGCTGCATGTGTCCCTGATAATTATTCGTGCAAGAGATGCATCCAGCTGTGCGTGTCCCTGATAATTACAGTGGCAATAGGTACATCGAGCTGCACATGTCCCTGATAATTACTCCGGCAAGAGGTTCATCCAGCTGCATGTGTCCCTGATAATTACTCCGGCAAGAGGAGCAACCAGCTACACGTGTCCCTGATAATTACTCCACCCTGATAATTACACCGGCCAGAGGTGCATCCAGCTGCATGTGTCCCTGATAACTACACTGGCAAGATTTGCATCCAGCTGCAGGTGACCCTGACAATTACATCAGCCAGAGGGGCATCCAGCTGCATGTGTCCCTGATAATTACTCTGGCAAGAGGTGCATCCAACTTCAAGTATCGCTGATAATTACACTGGCAAGAGTTGTATCCAGCTGTACGTGTCCATGATAATTACTCTGGCAAGTGGTGCATCCAGCTGAACGTATCCCTTATAATTACAGCAGCAAGAGTTACATCCAGCTGCAAGTGACCCTGATAATTACTCCGGCAAGAGGTGCATCCAGCTGCATGTGTCCCTGATAATTACTCTGGCAAGTGGTGCATCCAGCTGAACGTATCCCTTATAATTACAGCGCCAAGAGTTACATCCAGCTGCAAGTGACCCGGATAATTACTCCGGCAAGAGGTGCATCCAGCTGCATTTATCCCTGTTAATTATTCCAGCAAGAGATGCATCCAGCTGTACGTGTCTCTGATAATTACTCCGGCAAGAGGTGCATCCAGCTGCATGTATCCCTGATAAATACTCCGGCAAGAGTTGCATCCAGCTGCACATGTCCCTGATAATTACTCCAGCAAGAGGTGCATCCACCTGCATGTGTCCCTGATAATTACTCCGGCAAGAGGAGCATCCAGCTACAATTGTTCCTGATAATTACTCCACCCTGATAATTACACCGGCCAGAGGTGCATCCAGCTGCATGTGTCCCTGATAATTACACTGGCAAGATTTGCATCCAGCTGAACGTGTCCCTGATAATTACTCTGGCAAGAGGTGCATCCAGCTGCATGTTTTCCTGATAATTACTCCGGCAAGAGGAGCATCCAGCTACACGTGTCCCTGATAATTACTCTGGCAAGAGGTGTATCCAGCTGCACGTGTCCCTGATAATTACTCCGGCAAGAGGTGCATCCAGCTGCACGGGTCCCTGATAATTACTCTGGCAAGAGGTGCATCCAGCTGCAGATGATCCTGATAATTAAACCAGCCAGAGGTGCATCCAGCTGCATGTGTCCCTGATAATTACTCTTGCAAGAGGTGCATCCAACTTCAACTATCCCTGATAATTACACTGGCAAGAGTTGAATCCAGCTGTATGTGTCCATGATAATTACACTGGCAAGAGTTGCATCCAGCTGTATGTGTCCATGATATTTACAGCGGCAAGAGTTACATCCAGCTGCATGTGTCCCTGATACTTACTCTGGCAAGAGGTGCATCCAGCTGCAATTGAACCTTATAATTACAGCGGCCAGAGGTGCATCCAGCCGCACGTGTCCCTGATAATTACAAAGACAAGAGGTGCATCCAGCTGCACGAGTCCCTGATAATTACTCTGGCAACAGGTGCATCCAGCTGCACGTGTCCCTGATCATTACTATGGTAAGAGGTGAATCCAGCTGCACGTGTCCCTGATAAATACACCGGCAAGAGTTGCATCCAGCTGTATGTGTCCATGATAATTACAGCGGCAAGAGGTGCATCCAGCTGCATGTGTCCCTGATAATTATTCCGGCAAGAAGTGCATCCAGCTGAACGTGCCCCTGATAATGACTCTGGCAAGAGGTGCATCCAGCTCCACGTGTCCCTGATAATTACAAAGACAAGAGGTGCATCCAGCTGCAAGTGACCCTGATAATTATTCCGGCAAGAGATGCATCCAGCTGTATATGTCCCTGATAATTACAAAGACAAGAGGTGCATCCAGCTGAAAGTGAATCTTATAATTACAGCGGCAAGAATTACAGCCAGCTGCAAGTGACCCTGATAATTACTCCGGCAAGAGGTGCATCCAGCTGTATGTGTCCCTGATAATTACTCCGGCAAGAGGTGTATCCAGCTGTATGAGTCCCTGATAATTATTCTTGCAAGAGGTGTATCCAGCTGTACGTGTCCCGGATAATTACTCCGGCAAGAGGTGTATCCAGCTGTATGTGTCCCTGATAATTATTCTGGCAAGAGGTGCATCCAGCTGTACGTGTCCCTGATAATTAATCCGGCAAGAAGTGTATCCAGCTGTATGTGTCCCTGATAATTATTCCGGCAAGATGTGCATCCAGCTGCACGTGTCCCTGATAATTACAAAGACAAGAGGTGCATCCAGCTGAACATTTTCCTGATAATTACAAATACAATAGGTGCATCCAGCTGCATGTGTCCCTGATAATTATTCGTGCAAGAGATGCATCCAGCTGTGCGTGTCCCTGATAATTACAGTGGCAATAGGTACATCGAGCTGCACATGTCCCTGATAATTACTCCGGCAAGAGGTTCATCCAGCTGCATGTGTCCCTGATAATTACTCCGGCAAGAGGAGCAACCAGCTACACGTGTCCCTGATAATTACTCCACCCTGATAATTACACCGGCCAGAGGTGCATCCAGCTGCATGTGTCCCTGATAATTACTCTGGCAAGTGGTGCATCCAGCTGAACGTATCCCTTATAATTACAGCAGCAAGAGTTACATCCAGCTGCAAGTGACCCTGACAATTATTCCGGCAAGAGGTGCATCCAGCTGCATGTGTCCCTGATAATTACACTGGCAAGATTTGCATCCAGCTGAACGTGTCCCTGATAATTAATCCGGCAAGAGGTACATGCAGCTGCACGTGTCCCTGATACTTACTCTGGCAAGAGGTGCATCCAGCGGCAGGTGATCCTAATAACTACACCAGCCAGAGGTGCATCCAGCTGCATGTGTCCCTGATAATTACTCTGGCAAGAGGTGCATCCATCTTCAAGTATCCCTGATATTTACACTGGCAAGAGTTGCATCCAGCTGTATGTGTCCATGATAATTATAGCGGCCAGAGGTGCATCCACCTGCAATTGACCCTGATAATTACTCCGGCAAGAGGTGCTTTCAGCTGCACGTGTCCCTGCTAATTACAGCGGCAAGAGTTACATCCAGCTGCACGTGTCCCTGATAATTACAAAGACAAGAGGGTCATCCAGCTGCATGTGTCCATGGTAATTATTCCGGCAAGAGATTTTTCCAGCTGTACGTTTTCCTGATAATTACAAAGACAAGAGGTGCATCCAGCTGCATGTGTCCCTGATAATTACTCCGGCAAGTGGTGCATCCAGCTGCACGTGTCCCTGATACTTACTCTGGAAAGAGGTGCATCCAGCTGTATGTGTCCCTGATAATTACTCCGGCAAGAGGTGCATCCAGCTGTATGTGTCCCTGATAAATACTCCGGCAAGAGGTGTATCCAGCTGTACGTGTCCCTGATAATTACTCCGGCAAGAGGTGCATCCAGCTGTATGTGTCCTTGATAATTATTCCGGCAAGAGGTGCATCCAGCTGCACGTGTCCCTGATAATTACTGTGGCAAGAGGTGCATCCAGCTGCACTTGTCCCTGATAATTACAAAGACAAGAGGTGAATCCAGCTGCAAGTGAACCTTATAATTACTCCGGCAAGAGGTGTATCCATCTGGATGTGTCCCTGGTAATTATTCCGGCAAGAGGTGCATCCAGCTGTACGTGTCCCTGATAATTTCTGCGGGAGAGGTGCATCCAGCTGCAAGTGAACCTTATAATTACAGTGGACAGAGGTGCATCCAGCTGCAAGTGACCCTGATAATTACAGCGGCAAGAGGTGCATCAAGCTGTACGTGTCCCTGATAATTACAAAGACAAGAGGTGCATCAAGCTGCATGTGTCCCTGATAATTATTCCGGCAAGAGGTGCATCCAGCTGAACATTTTCCTGATAATTACAAAGACAATAGGTGCATCCAGCTGCATGTGTCCCTGATAATTACTCTTGCAAGAGGTGCATCCAGCTGCACGTGTCCCTGATAATTTCAAAGACAAGAGAGTCATCCAGCTGCATGTGTCCATGGTAATTATTCCGGCAAGAGATGTTTCCAGCTGTACGTTTTCCTGATAATTACCAAGACAAGAGGTGCATCCAGCTGCATGTGTCCCTGATAATTACTCCGGCAAGAGGTGCATCCAGCTGCACGTGTCCCTGATACTTACTCTGGAAAGAGGTGCATCCAGCTGCAAGTGAACCTTATAATTACAGCGGCCAGAGGTGCATCCAGCCGCACGTGTCCCTGATAATTACAAAGTCAAGAGGTGCATCCAGCTGCATGTGTCCCTGATAATTACACTTGCAAGAGGTGAATCCAGCTGCAAGTGTCCCTGATAAATACACCGGCAAGAGTTGCATCCAGCTGTATGTGTCCATGATAATTACAGCGGCAAGAGGTACATCCAGCTGCAAGTGACCCTGATAATTATTCCGGCAAGAGGTGCATCCAGCTCCACGTGTCCCTGTTAATTACAAAGACAAGAGGTGCATCCAGCTGCACGTGTCCCTTGTCATTACTATGGTAAGAGGTGAATCCAGCTGCACGTGTCCCTGATAAATACACCGGCAAGAGTTGCATCCAGCTGTATGTGTCCATGATAATTACAGCGGCAAGAGTTACATCCAGCTCCACGTGTCCCTGATAATTACAAAGACAAGAGGTGCATCCAGCTGCACGAGTCCCTGATTATTACTCTGGCAAGAGGTGCATCCAGCTGCACGTGTCCCTGATCATTACTATGGTAAGAGGTGAATCCAGCTGCACGTGTCCCTGATAAATACACCGGCAAGAGTTGCATCCAGCTGTATGTGTCCATGATAATTACAGCGGCAAGAGGTGCATCCAGCTGCATGTGTCCCTGATAATTGCTCTGGCAAGAGGTGCATCCAGCTGAAGGTAACCCAGATAATTACATCAGCCAGAGGTGCATCCAGCTGCATGTGTCCCTGATAATTACTCTGGCAAGTGGTGCATCCAGCTGAACGTATCCCTTATAATTACAGCAGCAAGAGTTACATCCAGCTGCAAGTGACCCTGACAATTATTCCGGCAAGAGGTGCATCCAGCTGCATGTGTCCCTGATAATTACACTGGCAAGATTTGCATCCAGCTGAACGTGTCCCTGATAATTACTCCGGCAAGAGGTACATGCAGCTGCACGTGTCCCTGATACTTACTCTGGCAAGAGGTGCATCCAGCGGCAGGTGATCCTAATAACTACACCAGCCAGAGGTGCATCCAACTGCATGTGTCCCTGATAATTACTCTGGCAAGAGGTGCATCCATCTTCAAGTATCCCTGATATTTACACTGGCAAGAGTTGCATCCAGCTGTACGTGTCCATGATAATTATAGCGGCAAGAGGTGCATCCAGCTGCAAGTGAACCTTATAATTACAGCGGCCAGAGGTGCATCCACCTGCAATTGACCCTGATAATTACTCCGGCAAGAGGTGCTTTCAGCTGCACGTGTCCCTGATAATTACAGCGGCAAGAGTTACATCCAGCTGCACGTGTCCCTGATAATTACAAAGACAAGAGGGTCATCCAGCTGCATGTGTCCATGGTAATTATTCCGGCAAGAGATTTTTCCAGCTGTACGTTTTCCTGATAATTACAAAGACAAGAGGTGCATCCAGCTGCATGTGTCCCTGATAATTACTCCGGCAAGAGGTGCATCCAGCTGCACGTGTCCCTGATACTTACTCTGGAAAGAGGTGCATGCAGCTGTATGTGTCCCTGATAATTACTCCGGCAAGAGGTGCATCCAGCTGTATGTGTCCCTGATAAATACTCCGGCAAGAGGTGTATCCAGCTGTACGTGTCACTGATAATTACTCCGGCAAGAGGTGCATCCAGCTGTATGTGTCCTTGATAATTATTCCGGCAAGAGGTGCATCCAGCTGCACGTGTCCCTGATAATTACTGTGGCAAGAGGTGCATCCAGCTGCACGTGTCCCTGATAATTACAAAGACAAGAGGTGAATCCAGCTGCAAGTGAACCTTATAATTACTCCGGCAAGAGGTGTATCCAGCTGTATGTGTCCCTGGTAATTATTCCGGCAAGAGGTGCATCCAGCTGTACGTGTCCCTGATAATTTCTGCGGGAGAGGTGCATCCAGCTGCAAGTGAACCTTATAATTACAGTGGACAGAGGTGCATCCAGCTGCAAGTGACCCTGATAATTACAGCGGCAAGAGGTGCATCAAGCTGTACGTGTCCCTGATAATTACAAAGACAAGAGGTGCATCCAGCTGCATGTGTCCCTGATAATTACTCTTGCAAGAGGTGCATCCAGCTGCACGTGTCCCTGATAATTTCAAAGACAAGTGGTGCATCCAGCTGCATGTGTCCCTGATAATTACACTGGCAAGATTTGCATCCAGCTGAACGTGTCCCTGATAATTACTCCGGCAAGAGGTACATCCAGCTGCACGTGTCCCTGATACTTACTCTGGCAAGAGATGCATCCAGCGGCAGGTGATCCTAATAATTACACCAGCAAGAGGTGCATCCAGCTGCATGTGTCCCTGATAATTACTCTGGCAAGAGGTGCATCCATCTTCAAGTATCCCTGATATTTACACTGGCAAGAGTTGCATCCAGCTGTATGTGTCCATGATAATTATAGCGGCAAGAGGTGCATCCAGCTGCAAGTGAACCTTATAATTACAGCGGCAGAGGTGCATCCACCTGCAAGTGACCCTGATAATTACTCCAGCAAGAGGTGCATCCAGCTGCACGTGTCCCTGACAATTACAGCGGCAAGAGTTACATCCAGCTGCACGTGTCCCTGATAATTACAAAGACAAGAGGGTCATCCAGCTGCATGTGTCCATGGTAATTATTCCGGCAAGAGATGTTTCCAGCTGTACGTTTTCCTGATAATTACAAAGACAAGAGGTGCATCCAGCTGCATGTGTCCCTGATAATTACTCCGGCAAGAGGTGCATCCAGCTGCACGTGTCCCTGATACTTACTCTGGAAAGAGGTGCATCCAGCTGCAAGTGACCCTGATAATTAGAGCGGCAAGAGGTGCATCAAGCTGTACGTGTCCCTGATAATTACAAAGAAAAGAGGTGCATCCAGCTGCATGTGTCCCTGATAATTATTCCGGCAAGAGGTGCATCCAGCTGAACATTTTCCTGATAATTACAAAGACAATAGGTGCATCCAGCTGCATGTGTCCCTGATAATTACTCTTGCAAGAGGTGCATCCAGCTGCACGTGTCCCTGATAATTTCAAAGACAAGTGGTGCATCCAGCTGCATGTGTCCCTGATAATTACACTGGCAAGATTTGCATCCAGCTGAACGTGTCCCTGATAATTACTCCGGCAAGAGGTACATCCAGCTGCACGTGTCCCTGATACTTACTCTGGCAAGAGATGCATCCAGCGGCAGGTGATCCTAATAATTACACCAGCCAGAGGTGCATCCAGCTCCACGTGTCCCTGATAATTACAAAGACAAGAGGTGCATCCAGCTGCACGAGTCCCTGATAATTACTCTGGCAACAGGTGCATCCAGCTGCACGTGTCCCTGATCATTACTATGGTAAGAGGTGAATCCAGCTGCACGTGTCCCTGATAAATACACCGGCAAGAGTTGCATCCAGCTGTATGTGTCCATGATAATTACAGCGGCAAGAGGTGCATCCAGCTGCATGTGTCCCTGATAATTATTCCGGCAAGAAGTGCATCCAGCTGAACGTGCCCCTGATAATGACTCTGGCAAGAGGTGCATCCAGCTCCACGTGTCCCTGATAATTACAAAGACAAGAGGTGCATCCAGCTGCAAGTGACCCTGATAATTATTCCGGCAAGAGATGCATCCAGCTGTATATGTCCCTGATAATTACAAAGACAAGAGGTGCATCCAGCTGAAAGTGAATCTTATAATTACAGCGGCAAGAATTACAGCCAGCTGCAAGTGACCCTGATAATTACTCCGGCAAGAGGTGCATCCAGCTGTATGTGTCCCTGATAATTACTCCGGCAAGAGGTGTATCCAGCTGTATGAGTCCCTGATAATTATTCTTGCAAGAGGTGTATCCAGCTGTACGTGTCCCGGATAATTACTCCGGCAAGAGGTGTATCCAGCTGTATGTGTCCCTGATAATTATTCTGGCAAGAGGTGCATCCAGCTGTACGTGTCCCTGATAATTAATCCGGCAAGAAGTGTATCCAGCTGTATGTGTCCCTGATAATTATTCCGGCAAGAGGTGCATCCAGCTGCACGTGTCCCTGATAATTACAAAGACAAGAGGTGCATCCAGCTGAACATTTTCCTGATAATTACAAATACAATAGGTGCATCCAGCTGCATGTGTCCCTGATAATTATTCGTGCAAGAGATGCATCCAGCTGTGCGTGTCCCTGATAATTACAGTGGCAATAGGTACATCGAGCTGCACATGTCCCTGATAATTACTCCGGCAAGAGGTTCATCCAGCTGCATGTGTCCCTGATAATTACTCCGGCAAGAGGAGCAACCAGCTACACGTGTCCCTGATAATTACTCCACCCTGATAATTACACCGGCCAGAGGTGCATCCAGCTGCATGTGTCCCTGATAACTACACTGGCAAGATTTGCATCCAGCTGCAGGTGACCCTGACAATTACATCAGCCAGAGGGGCATCCAGCTGCATGTGTCCCTGATAATTACTCTGGCAAGAGGTGCATCCAACTTCAAGTATCGCTGATAATTACACTGGCAAGAGTTGTATCCAGCTGTACGTGTCCATGATAATTACTCTGGCAAGTGGTGCATCCAGCTGAACGTATCCCTTATAATTACAGCAGCAAGAGTTACATCCAGCTGCAAGTGACCCTGATAATTACTCCGGCAAGAGGTGCATCCAGCTGCATGTGTCCCTGATAATTACTCTGGCAAGTGGTGCATCCAGCTGAACGTATCCCTTATAATTACAGCGCCAAGAGTTACATCCAGCTGCAAGTGACCCGGATAATTACTCCGGCAAGAGGTGCATCCAGCTGCATTTATCCCTGTTAATTATTCCGGCAAGAGATGCATCCAGCTGTACGTGTCTCTGATAATTACTCCGGCAAGAGGTGCATCCAGCTGCATGTATCCCTGATAAATACTCCGGCAAGAGTTGCATCCAGCTGCACATGTCCCTGATAATTACTCCAGCAAGAGGTGCATCCACCTGCATGTGTCCCTGATAATTACTCCGGCAAGAGGAGCATCCAGCTACAATTGTTCCTGATAATTACTCCACCCTGATAATTACACCGGCCAGAGGTGCATCCAGCTGCATGTGTCCCTGATAATTACACTGGCAAGATTTGCATCCAGCTGAACGTGTCCCTGATAATTACTCTGGCAAGAGGTGCATCCAGCTGCATGTTTTCCTGATAATTACTCCGGCAAGAGGAGCATCCAGCTACACGTGTCCCTGATAATTACTCTGGCAAGAGGTGTATCCAGCTGCACGTGTCCCTGATAATTACTCCGGCAAGAGGTGCATCCAGCTGCACGGGTCCCTGATAATTACTCTGGCAAGAGGTGCATCCAGCTGCAGATGATCCTGATAATTAAACCAGCCAGAGGTGCATCCAGCTGCATGTGTCCCTGATAATTACTCTTGCAAGAGGTGCATCCAACTTCAACTATCCCTGATAATTACACTGGCAAGAGTTGAATCCAGCTGTATGTGTCCATGATAATTACACTGGCAAGAGTTGCATCCAGCTGTATGTGTCCATGATATTTACAGCGGCAAGAGTTACATCCAGCTGCATGTGTCCCTGATACTTACTCTGGCAAGAGGTGCATCCAGCTGCAATTGAACCTTATAATTACAGCGGCCAGAGGTGCATCCAGCCGCACGTGTCCCTGATAATTACAAAGACAAGAGGTGCATCCAGCTGCATGTGTCCCAGATAATTACAGTGGCAAGAGGTGCATCCAGCTGCATGTGTCCCTGATAATTACTCCACCCTGATAATTACACCGGCCAGAGGAGCATCCAGCTGCATGTGTCCTTGATAATTACACTGGCAAGATTTGCATCCAGCTGAACGTGTCCCTGTAATGACTCCGGCAAGAGGTGCATACAGCTGCATGTGTCCCTGATAATTGCTCTGGCAAGAGGTGCATGCAACTTCAAGTATCGCTGATAATTACACTAGCAAGAGGTGCATCCAGCTGCATGTGTCCCTGATAATTACTCTGGCAAGTGGTGCATCCAGCTGAACGTATCCCTTATAATTACAGCAGCAAGGGTTACATCCAGCTGCAAGTGACCCTGATAATTACTCCGGCAAGAGGTGCATCCAGCTGCATGTGTTCCTGATAATTACTCTGGCAAGTGGTGCATCCAGCTGAACGTATTCCTTATAATTACAGCGCCAAGAGTTACATCCAGCTGCAAGTGACCCTGATAATTACTCCGGCAAGATGTGCATCCAGCTGCATTTATCCCTGTTAATTATTCCGGCAAGAGATGCATCCAGCTGTACGTGTCCCTGATAATTACTCCGGCAAGAGGTGCATCCAGCTGCATGTATCCCTGATAATTACTCCGGCAAGAGTTGCATCCAGCTGCACATGTCCCTGATAATTACTCCAGCAAGAGGTGCATCCACCTGCATTTGTCCCTGATAATTACTCCGGCAAGAGGAGCATCCAGCTACACGTGTCCCTGATAATTACTATACCCTGATAATTACACCGGCCAGAGGTGCATCCAGCTGCATGTGTCCCTGATATTTACACTGGCAAGATTTGCATCCAGCTGAACGTGTCCCTGATAATTACTCTGGCAAGAGGTGCATCCAGCAGCAGGTGACCCTGATAATCACATCAGCCAGAGGTGCATCCAGCTGCATGTGTCCCTGATAACTACTCTGGCAAGAGGTGCATCCAACTTCAAGTATTGCTGATAATTACATTGGCAAGAGTTGTATCCAGCTGTATGTGTCCATGATAATTACACTGGCAAGAGGTGCATCCAGCTGCACTTATCCCTGATAAGTACTCTGGCAAGAGGTGCATCCAGCTGCACGTGTCCCTGATAATTACTCCGGCAAGAGGAACATCCAGCTACACGTGTCCCCGATAATTACTCTGGCAAGAATTACAGCCAGCTGCAAGTGACCCTGATAATTACACTGGCCAGAGGTGCATCCAGCTGCATGTGTCCCTGATAATTAATCTGGCAAGATTTGCATCCAGCTGAACGTGCCCCTGATAATTATTCCGGCAAGAGGTGCATCCAGCTGCACGTGTCCCTGATAATTACTCCGGCAAGAGGTGCATCCAGCTACACGTGTCCCTGATAATTACACCGGCAAGAGGTTTATCCAGTTGCAAGTGACCCTGATAATTACACCAGCAAGAGGTGCATCCAGCTGCATGTGTCCCTGATAATTACAAAGACAAGAGGTGCATCCAGCTGCACGTGTCCCTGATCATTACTATGGTAAGAGGTGAATCCAGCTGCACGTGTCCCTGATAAATACACTGGCAAGAGTTGCTCCAGCTGTATGTGTCCATGATAATTACAGCGGCAAGAGGTGCATCCAGCTGAACGTGCCCCTGATAATTACTCTGTCAAGAGGTGCATCCAGCTCCACGTGTCCCTGATAATTACAAAGACAAGAGGTGCATCCAGCTGCACGAGTCCCTGATAATTACTCTGTCAAGAGGTGCATCCAGCTGCACGTGTCCCTGATCATTACTATGGTAAGAGGTGAATCCAGCTGCACGTGTCCCTGATAAATACACTGGCAAGAGTTGCATCCAGCTGTATGTGTCCATGATAATTACAGCGGCAAGAGGTGCATCCAGCTGCATGTGTCCCTGATAATTATTCCGGCAAGAAGTGCATCCAGCTGAACGTGCCCCTGATAATGACTCTGGCAAGAGGTGCATCCAGCTCCACGTGTCCCTGATAATTAAAAAGACAAGAGGTGCATCCAGCTGCAAGTGACCCTGATAATTATTCCGGCAAGAGATGCATCCAGCTGTATATGTCCCTGATAATTACAAAGACAAGAGGTGCATCCAGCTGAAAGTGAATCTTATAATTACAGCGGCAAGAATTACAGCCAGCTGCAAGTGACCCTGATAATTACTCCGGCAAGAGGTGCATCCAGCTGTATGTGTCCCTGATAATTACTCCGGCAAGAGGTGTATCCAGCTGTATGTGTCCCTGATAATTATTCTGGCAAGAGGTGTATCCAGCTGTACGTGTCCCTGATAATTACTCCGGCAAGAGGTGTATCCAGCTGTATGTGTCCCTGATAATTATTCCGGCAAGAGGTGCATCCAGCTGTACGTGTCCCTGATAATTACTCCACCCTGATAATTACACCGACCAGAGGTGCATCCAGCTGCATGTGTCCTTTATAATTACACTGGCAAGATTTGCATCCAGCTGAACGTGTCCCTGATAATGACTCCGTCAAGAGGTGCATCCAGCTGCAAGTGTCCCTGATAATTGCTCTGGCAAGAGGTGCATCCAGCTGCAGGTAACCCTGATAATTACATCAGCCAGAGGTGCATCGAGCTGCATGTGTCCCTGATAATTACTCTGGCAAGTGGTGCATCCAGCTGAACGTATCCCTTATAATTACAGCAGCAAGAGTTACATCCAGCTGCAAGTGACCCTGATAATTACTCCGGCAAGAGGTGCATCCAGCTGCACGTGTCCCTGATAATTTCAAAGACAAGTGGTGCATCCAGCTGCATGTGTCCCTGATAATTACACTGGCAAGATTTGCATCCAGCTGAACGTGTCCCTGATAATTACTCCGGCAAGAGGTACATCCAGCTGCACGTGTCCCTGATACTTACTCTGGCAAGAGGTGCATCCAGCGGCAGGTGATCCTAATAACTACACCAGCCAGAGGTGCATCCAGCTGCCAGTGTCCCTGATAATTACTCTGGCAAGAGGTGCATCCATCTTCAAGTATCCCTGATATTTACACTGGCAAGAGTTGCATCCAGCTGTATGTGTCCATGATAATTATAGCGGCAAGAGGTGCATCCAGCTGCAAGTGAACCTTATAATTACAGCGGCCAGAGGTGCATCCACCTGCAATTGACCCTGATAATTACTCCGGCAAGAGGTGCTTTCAGCTGCACGTGTCCCTGATAATTACAGCGGCAAGAGTTACATCCAGCTGCACGTGTCCCTGATAATTACAAAGACAAGAGGGTCATCCAGCTGCATGTGTCCATGGTAATTATTCCGGCAAGAGATTTTTCCAGCTGTACGTTTTCCTGATAATTACAAAGACAAGAGGTGCATCCAGCTGAATGTGTCCCTGATAATTACTCCGGCAAGAGGTGCATCCAGCTGCACGTCTCCCTGATACTTACTCTGGAAAGAGGTGCATCCAGCTGTATGTGTCCCTGATAATTACTCCGGCAAGAGGTGCATCCAGCTGTATGTGTCCCTGATAAATACTCCGGCAAGAGGTGCATCCAGCTGTATGTGTCCTTGATAATTATTCTGGCAAGAGGTGCATCCAGCTGCACGTGTCCCTGATAATTACTGTGGCAAGAGGTGCATCCAGATGCACGTGTCCCTGATAATTACAAAGACAAGAGGTGAATCCAGCTGCACGGGTCCCTGATAATTACTCCGGCAAGAGGTGCATCCAGCTGCACGGGTCCCTGATAATTACTCTTGCAAGAGGTGCATCCAGCTGCAGGTGATCATGAGAATTACACCAGCCAGAGGTGCATCCAGCTGCATGTGTCCCTGATAATTAATCTGGCAAGATTTGAATCCAGCTGAACGTGTCCCTGATAATCACTCCGGCAAGAGGTGCATCCAGCTGCATGTGTCCCTGATAATTACTCCGGCAAGAGGTGCATCCAGCTGCACGGGTCCCTGATAATTACTCTAGCAAGAGGTGCATCCAGCTGCAGGTGATCCTGATAATTACACCAGCCAGAGGTGCATCCAGCTGCATGTGTCCCTGATAATTACTCTGGCAAGAGGTGCATCCAACTTCAATTATCCCTGATAATTACACTGGCAAGAGTTGCATCCAGCTGTATGTGTCCATGATAATTACTCCGGCAAGCGGAACATCCAGCTACACGTGTCCCTGATAAATACTCCACCCTGATAATTACACAGGCCAGAGGTGCATCCAGCTGCATGTGTCCCTGATAATTACACTGGCAAGATTTGCATCCAGCTGAACGTGTCCCTGATAATTACTCCGGCAAGAGGTGCATACAGCTGCAAGTGTCCCTGATAATTACTCTGGCAAGAGGTGCATCCAGCTGCAGGTGACCCTGATAATTACATCAGCCAGAGGTGCATCCAGCTGCATGTGTCCCTGATAATTACTCTGGCAAGAGGTGCATCCAACTTCAAGTATTGCTGATAATTACATTGGCAAGAGTTGTATCCAGCTGTATGTGTCCATGATAATTACACAGGCAAGAGGTGCATCCAGCTGCACGTATCCCTGATAAGTACTCTGGCAAGAGGTGTATCCAGCTGCACGTGTCCCTGATAATTACTCCGGCAAGAGGAAAATCCAGCTACACGTTTCCCAGATAATTACTCTGGCAAGAATTACATCCAGCTGCAAATGACCCTGATAATTACACCGGCCAGAGTTGCATCCAGCTGCATGTGTCCCTGATAATTAATCTGGCAAGATTTGCATGCAGCTGAACGTGTCCCTGATAATTACTCCGGCAAGAGGTGCATCCAGCTGCACGGGTCCCTGTTAATTACTCAGGCAAGAGATGCATCCAGCTGCAAGTGACCCTGAAAATTACACCGGCCAGAGGTGCATCCAGCTGCATGTGTCCCTGATAATTAATCTGGCAATATTTGCATCCAGATGAACGTGTCCCTGATAATTACTCCGGCAAGAGGTGCATCCAGCTGCACGTGTCCCTGATAATTACTCCGGCAAGAGGTGCATCCAGCTGCACGGGTCCCTGATAATTACTCTGGCAAGAGGTGCATCCAGCTGCAGATGATCCTGATAATTACACCAGCCAGAGGTGCATCCAGCTGCATGTGTCCCTGATAATTACAGTGGCAAGAGGTGCATCCAGCTGCATGTGTCCCTGATAATTACTCCACCCTGATAATTACACCGGCCAGAGGTGCATCCAGTTGCATGTGTCCTTGATAATTACACTGGCAAGATCTGCATCCAGCTGAACGTGTCCCTGATAATGACTCCGGCAAGAGGTGCATCCAGCTGCAAGTGTCCCTGATAATTACTCTGGCAAGATGTGCATCCAGCTGAAGGTAACCCTGACAATTACATCAGCCAGAGGTGCATCCAGCTGCATGTGTCCCTGATAATTACTCTGGCAAGTGGTGCATCCAGCTGAACGTATCCCTTATAATTACAGCGGCAAGAGTTACATCCAGCTGCAAGTGACCCTGATAATTACTCCGGCAAGGGGTGCATCCAGCTGCATGAGTCCCTGATAATTACTCCGGCAAGGGGTGCATCCACCTGCATTTGTCCCTGATAATTACACTGGCAAGAAGTGCATCCAGCTGCATGTGTCCCTGATAATTACTCCGGAAAGAGGAGCATCCACCTACACGTGTCCCTGATAGTTACTCCACCCTGATAATGACTCCGGCAAGATGTGCATCCAGCTGCAAGTGTCCCTGATAATTACTCTGGCAAGAGGTGCATCCAGCTGCAGGTGACCCTGATAATTACATCAGCCAGAGGTGCATCCAGCTGCATGTGTCCCTGATAATTACTCTGGCAAGAGGTGCATCCAACTTCAAGTATTGCTGATAATTACATTGGCAAGAGTTGTATCCAGCTGTATGTGTCCATGATAATTACACAGGCAAGAGGTGCATCCAGCTGCACGTGTCCCTGATAATTACTCCGGCAAGAGGAAAATCCAGCTACACGTGTCCCGGATAATTACTCTGGCAAGAATTACATCCAGCTGCAAGTGACCCTGATAATTACACCGGCCAGAGTTGCATCCAGCTGCATGTGTCCCTGATAATTAATCTGGCAAGATTTGCATCCAGCTGAACGTGTCCCTGATAATTACTCTGGCAAGAGGTGCATCCAGCTGCACGGGTCCCTGATAATTACTCTGGCAAGAGGTGAATCCAGCTGCAAGTGACCCTGATAATTACACCGGCCAGAGGTGCATCCAGCTGCATGTGTCCCTGATAATTAATCTGGCAATATTTGCATCCAGCTGAACGTGTCCCTGATAATTACTCCAGCAAGAGGTGCATCCAGCTGCACGTGTCCATGATAATTACTCCGGCAAGAGGTGCATCCAGCTGCACGGGTCCCTGATAATTACTCTGGCAAGAGGTGCATCCAGCTGCATGTGTCCCTGATAATTACTCCACCCTGATAATTACACCGGACAGAGGTGCATCCAGCTGCATGTGTCCTTGATAATTACACTGCCAAGATCTGCTTCCAGCTGAACGTGTCCTTGATAATGACTCCGGCAAGAGGTGCATCCAGCTGCAAGTGTCCCTGATAATTAATCTGGCAAGAGGTGCATCCCGCTGAAGGTAACCCTGATAATTACATCAGCCAGAGGTGCATCCAGCTGCATGTGTCCCTGATAATTACTCTGGCAAGTGGTTCATCCAGCTGAACGTATCCCTTATAATTACAGCGGCAAGAGTTACATCCAGCTGCAAGTGACCCTGATAATTACTCCGGCTAGAGGTGCATCCAGCTGCTTGTGTCCCTGATAATTATTCCGGCAAGAGATGCATCCAGCTGTACGTGTCCCTGATAATTACTCTGGCAAGAGGTGCATCCAGCTGCATGTGTCCCTGATAATTACTCCGGCAAGGGGTGCATCCACCTGCATGTGTCCCTGATAATTACTCCGGCAAGAGGAGCATCCAGCTACACGTGTCCCTGATAATTACTCCAACCTGATAATTACACCGGACAGAGGTGCATCCAGCTGCATGTGTCCCTGATAATTACACTGGCAAGATTTGCATCCAGCTGAACGTGTCCCTGATAATTACTCCGGCAAGAGGTGCATACAGCTGCAAGTGTCCCTGATAATTACTCTGGCAAGAGGTGCATCCAGCTGCAGGTGACCCTGATAATTACATCAGACCGAGGTGCATCCAGCTGCATGTGTCCCTGATAATTACTCTGGAAAGAGGTGCATCCAACTACAAGTATTGCTGATAATTACATTGGCAAGAGTTGTATCCAGCTGTATGTGACCATGATAATTACACTGGCAAGAGGTGCATCCAGCTGCACGTGTCCCTGATAATTACTCCGGCAAGAGGAACATCAAGCTACACGTGTCCCAGATAATTACTCTGGCAAGAATTACATCCAGCTGCAAGTGACCCTGATAATTACATCAGACAGAGGTGCTTCCAGCTGCATGTGTCCCTGATAATTAATCTGGCAAGATTTGCATCCAGCTGAACGTGTCCCTGATAATTACTCCGGCAATAGGTGCATCCAGCTGCACGGGTCCCTGATAATTTCTGCGGGAGATGTGCATCCAGCTGCAAGTGAACCTTATAATTACACTGGACAGAGGTGCATCCAGCTGCAAGTGACCCTGATAATTACAGCGGCAAGAGGTGCATCAAGCTGTACGTGTCCCTGATAATTACAAAGACAAGAGGTGCATCCAGCTGCATGTGTCCCTGATAATTATTCCGGCAAGAGGTGCATCCAGCTGAACATTTTCCTGATAATTACAAAGACAATAGGTGCATCCAGCTGCATGTGTCCCTGATAATTACTCTTGCAAGAGGTGCATCCAGCTGCACGTGTCCCTGATAATTTCAAAGACAAGTGGTGCATCCAGCTGCATGTGTCCCTGATAATTACACTTGCAAGAGGTGAATCCAGCTGCACGTGTCCCTGATAAATACACCGGCAAGAGTTGCATCCAGCTGTACGTCTCCATGATAATTACAGCGGCAAGAGGTACATCCAGCTGTAAGTGACCCTGATAATTATTCCGGCAAGAGGTGCATCCAGCTCCACGTGTCCCTGTTAATTACAAAGACAAGAGGTGCATCCAGCTGCACGTGTCCCTGATCATTACTATGGTAAGAGGTGAATCCAGCTGCACGTGTCCCTGATAAATACACTGGCAAGAGTTGCTCCAGCTGTATGTGTCCATGATAATTACAGCGGCAAGAGGTGCATCCAGCTGAACGTGCCCCTGATAATGACTCTGGCAAGAGGTGCATCCAGCTCCACGTGTCCCTGATAATTAAAAAGACAAGAGGTGCATCCAGATGCAAGTGACCCTGATAATTATTCCGGCAAGAGATGCATCCAGGTGTAAATGTCCCTGATAATTACAAAGACAAGAGGTGCATCCAGCTGAAAGTGAATCTTATAATTACAGCGGCAAGAATTACAGCCAGCTGCAAGTGACCCTGATAATTACTCCGGCAAGAGGTGCATCCAGCTGCAAGTGACCCTGATAATTACACCGGCCAGAGGTGCATCCAGCTGCATGTGTCCCTGATAATTAATCTGGCAATATTTGCATCCAGCTGAACGTGTCCCTGATAATTACTCCGGCAAGAGGTGCATCCAGCTGCACGTGTCCATGATAATTACTCCGGCAAGAGGTGCATCCAGCTGCACGGGTCCCTGATAATTACTCTGGCAAGAGGTGTATCCAGCTGCAGATGATGCTGATAATTACACCAGCCAGAGGTGCATCCAGCTGCATGTGTCCCTGATAATTAGAGTGGCAAGAGGTGCATCCAGCTGCATGTGTCCCTGATAATTACTCCACCCTGATAATTACACCGGCCAGAGGTGCATCCAGCTGCATGTGTCCTTGATAATTACACTGACAAGATCTGCATCCAGCTGAACGTGTCCCTGATAATGACTCCGGCAAGAGGTGCATCCAGCTGCAAGTGTCCCTGATAATTAATCTGGCAAGAGGTGCATCCCGCTGAAGGTAACCCTGATAATTACATCAGCCAGAGGTGCATCCAGCTGCATGTGTCCCTGATAATTACTCTGGCAAGTGGTTCATCCAGCTGAACGTATCCCTTATAATTACAGCGGCAAGAGTTACATCCAGCTGCAAGTGACCCTGATAATTACTCCGGCAAGAGGTGCATCCAGCTGCTTGTGTCCATGATAATTATTCCGGCAAGAGATGCATCCAGCTGTACGTGTCCCTGATAATTACTCCGGCAAGAGGTGCATCCAGCTGCATGTGTCCCTGATAATTACTCCGGCAAGGGGTGCATCCACCTGCATGTGTCCCTGATAATTACTCCGGCAAGAGGAGCATCCAGCTACACGTGTCCCTGATAATTACTCCAACCTGATAATTACACCGGACAGAGGTGCATCCAGCTGCATGTGTCCCTGATAATTAATCTGGCAAGATTTGCATCCAGCTGAACGTGTCCCTGATAATTACTCCGGCAATAGGTGCATCCAGCTGCACGGGTCCCTGATAATTACTCTGGCAAGAGATGTTTCCAGCTGTACGTTTTCCTGATAATTACAAAGACAAGAGGTTCATCCAGCTGTATGTGTCCATGATAATTATAGCGGCAAGAGGTGCATCCAGCTGCAAGTGATCATTATAATTACAGCGGCCAGAGGTGCATCCACCTGCAAGTGACCCTGATAATTACTCCAGCAAGAGGTGCATCCAGCTGCACGTGTCCCTGACAATTACAGCGGCAAGAGTTACATCCAGCTGCACGTGTCCCTGATAATTACAAAGACAAGAGGGTCATCCAGTTGCATGTGTCCATGGTAATTATTCCGGCAAGAGATGTTTCCAGCTGTACGTTTTCCTGATAATTACAAAGACAAGAGGTGCATCCAGCTGCATGTGTCCCTGATAATTACTCCGGCAAGAGGTGCATCCAGCTGCACGTGTCCCTGATACTTACTCTGGAAAGAGGTGCATCCAGCTGCAAGTGAACCTTATAATTACAGCGGCCAGAGGTGCATCCAGCCGCATGTGTCCCTGATAATTACAAAGTCAAGAGGTGCATCCAGCTGCATGTGTCCCTGATAATTACACTTGCAAGAGGTGAATCCAGCTGCACGTGTCCCTGATAAATACACCGGCAAGAGTTGCATCCAGCTGTATGTGTCCATGATAATTACAGCGGCAAGAGTTACATCCAGCTGTAAGTGACCCTGATAATTATTCCGGCAAGAGGTGCATCCAGCTCCACGTGTCCCTGTTAATTACAAAAACAAGAGGTGCATCCAGCTGCACGTGTCCCTGATCATTACTATGGTAAGAGGTGAATCCAGCTGCACGTGTCCCTGATAAATACACTGGCAAGAGTTGCTCCAGCTGTATGTGTCCATGATAATTACAGCGGCAAGAGGTGCATCCAGCTGAACGTGCCCCTGATAATGACTCTGGCAAGAGTTACATCCAGCTCCACGTGTCCCTGATAATTACAAAGACAAGAGGTGCATCCAGCTGCACGAGTCCCTGATAATTACTCTGGCAAGAGGTGCATCCAGCTGCACGTGTCCCTGATCATTACTATGGTAAGAGGTGAATCCAGCTGCACGTGTCCCTGATAAATACACCGGCAAGAGTTGCATCCAGCTGTATGTGTCCATGATAATTACAGTGGCAAGAGGTGCATCCAGCTGCATGTGTCCCTGATAATTATTCCGGCAGGAAGTGCATCCAGCTGAACGTGCCCCTGATAATGACTCTGGCAAGAGGTGCATCCAGCTCCACGTGTCCCGGATAATTACAAAGACAAGAGGTGCATCCAGCTGAAAGTGAATCTTATAATTACAGCGGAAAGAATTACAGCCAGCTGCAAGTGACTCTGATAATTACTCCGGCAAGAGGTGCATCCAGCTGTATGTGTCCCTGATAATTACTCCGGCAAGAGGTGTATCCAGCTGTATGTGTCCCTGATAATTATTCTGGCAAGAGGTGTATCCAGCTGTACGTGTCCCTGATAATTACTCCGGCAAGAGGTGTATCCAGCTCTATGTGTCCCTGATAATTATTCCGGCAAGAGGTGCATCCAGCTGTACGTGTCCCTGATAATTACTCCACCCTGATAATTACACCGGCCAGAGGTGCATCCAGCTGCATGTGTCCTTGATAATTACACTGGCAAGATTTGCATCCAGCTGAACGTGTCCCTGATAATGACTCCGTCAAGAGGTGCATCCAACTGCAAGTGTCCCTGATAATTGCTCTGGCAAGAGGTGCATCCAGCTGCAGGTAACCCTGATAATTACATCAGCCAGAGGTGCATCCAGCTGCATGTGTCCCTGATAATTACTCTGGCAAGTGGTGCATCCAGCTGAACGTATCCCTTATAATTACAGCAGCAAGAGTTACATCCAGCTGCAAGTGACCCTGATAATTATTCCGGCAAGAGGTGCATCCAGCTGCACGTGTCCCTGATAATTTCAAAGACAAGTGGTGCATCCAGCTGCATGTGTCCCTGATAATTACACTGGCAAGATTTGCATCCAGCTGAACGTGTCCCTGATAATTACTCCGGCAAGAGGTACATGCAGCTGCACGTGTCCTTGATACTTACTCTGGCAAGAGGTGCATCCAGCGGCAGATGATCCTAATAACTACACCAGCAAGAGGTGCATCCAGCTGCATGTGTCCCTGATAATTACTCTGGCAAGAGGTGCATCCATCTTCAAGTATCCCTGATATTTACACTGGCAAGAGTTGCATCCAGCTGTATGTGTCCATGATAATTATAGCGGCCAGAGGTGCATCCACCTGCAATTGACCCTGATAATTACTCCGGCAAGAGGTGCTTTCAGCTGCACGTGTCCCTGCTAATTACAGCGGCAAGAGTTACATCCAGCTGCACGTGTCCCTGATAATTACAAAGACAAGAGGGTCATCCAGCTGCATGTGTCCATGGTAATTATTCCGGCATGAGATTTTTCCAGCTGTACGTTTTCCTGATAATTACAAAGACAAGAGGTGCATCCAGCTGCATGTGTCCCTGATAATTACTCCGGCAAGTGGTGCATCCAGCTGCACGTGTCCCTGATACTTACTCTGGAAAGAGGTGCATCCAGCTGTATGTGTCCCTGATAATTACTCCGGCAAGAGGTGCATCCAGCTGTATGTGTCCCTGATAAATACTCCGGCAAGAGGTGTATCCAGCTGTACGTGTCCCTGATAATTACTCCGGCAAGAGGTGCATCCAGCTGTATGTGTCCTTGATAATTATTCCGGCAAGAGGTGCATCCAGCTGCACGTGTCCCTGATAATTACTGTGGCAAGAGGTGCATCCAGCTGCACGTGTCCCTGATAATTACAAAGACAAGAGGTGAATCCAGCTGCAAGTGAACCTTATAATTACTCCGGCAAGAGATGTATCCATCTGGATGTGTCCCTGGTAATTATTCTGGCAAGAGGTGCATCCAGCTGTACGTGTCCCTGATAATTTCTGCGGGAGAGGTGCATCCAGCTGCAAGTGAACCTTATAATTACAGTGGACAGAGGTGCATCCAGCTGCAAGTGACCCTGATAATTACAGCGGCAAGAGGTGCATCAAGCTGTACGTGTCCCTGATAATTACAAAGACAAGAGGTGCATCAAGCTGCATGTGTCCCTGATAATTATTCCGGCAAGAGGTGCATCCAGCTGAACATTTTCCTGATAATTACAAAGACAATAGGTGCATCCAGCTGCATGTGTCCCTGATAATTACTCTTGCAAGAGGTGCATCCAGCTGCACGTGTCCCTGATAATTTCAAAGACAAGTGGTGCATCCAGCTGCATGTGTCCCTAATAATTACACTGGCAAGATTTGCATCCAGCTGAACGTGTCCCTGATAATTACTCCGGCAAGAGGTACATCCAGCTGCACGTGTCCCTGATACTTACTCTGGCAAGAGATGCATCCAGCGGCAGGTGATCCTAATAATTACACCAGCCAGAGGTGCATCCAGCTGCATGTGTCCCTGATAATTACTCTGGCAAGAGGTGCATCCATCTTCAAGTATCCCTGATATTTACACTGGCAAGAGTTGCATCCAGCTGTATGTGTCCATGATAATTATAGCGGCAAGAGGTGCATCCAGCTGCAAGTGAACCTTATAATTACAGCGGCAGAGGTGCATCCACCTGCAAGTGACCCTGATAATTACTCCAGCAAGAGGTGCATCCAGCTGCACGTGTCCCTGACAATTACAGCGGCAAGAGTTACATCCAGCTGCACGTGTCCCTGATAATTACAAAGACAAGAGGGTCATCCAGCTGCATGTGTCCATGGTAATTATTCCGGCAAGAGATGTTTCCAGCTGTACGTTTTCCTGATAATTACAAAGACAAGAGGTGCATCCAGCTGCATGTGTCCCTGATAATTACTCCGGCAAGAGGTGCATCCAGCTGCACGTGTCCCTGATACTTACTCTGGAAAGAGGTGCATCCAGCTGCAAGTGACCCTGATAATTACAGCGGCAAGAGGTGCATCAAGCTGTACGTGTCCCTGATAATTACAAAGACAAGAGGTGCATCCAGCTGCATGTGTCCCTGATAATTATTCCGGCAAGAGGTGCATCCAGCTGAACATTTTCCTGATAATTACAAAGACAATAGGTGCATCCAGCTGCATGTGTCCCTGATAATTACTCTTGCAAGAGGTGCATCCAGCTGCACGTGTCCCTGATAATTTCAAAGACAAGTGGTGCATCCAGCTGCATGTGTCCCTGATAATTACACTGGCAAGATTTGCATCCAGCTGAACGTGTCCCTGATAATTACTCCGGCAAGAGGTACATCCAGCTGCACGTGTCCCTGATACTTACTCTGGCAAGAGATGCATCCAGCGGCAGGTGATCCTAATAATTACACCAGCCAGAGGTGCATCCAGCTGCATGTGTCCCTGATAATTACTCTGGGAAGAGGTGCATCCATCTTCAAGTATCCATGATATTAACACTGGCAAGAGTTGCATCCAGCTGTATGTGTTCATGATAATTATAGCGGCAAGAGGTGCATCCAGCTGCAAGTGAACCTTATAATTACAGCGGCCAGAGGTGCATCCACCTGCAAGTGACCCTGATAATTACTCCAGCAAGAGGTGCATCCAGCTGCACGTGTCCCTGACAATTACAGCGGCAAGAGTTACATCCAGCTGCACGTGTCCCTGATAATTACAAAGACAAGAGAGTCATCCAGCTGCATGTGTCCATGGTAATTATTCCGGCAAGAGATGTTTCCAGCTGTACGTTTTCCTGATAATTACAAAGACAAGAGGTGCATCCAGCTGCATGTGTCCCTGATAATTACTCCGGCAAGAGGTGCATCCAGCTGCACGTGTCCCTGATACTTACTCTGGAAAGAGGTGCATCCAGCTGCAAGTGAACCTTATAATTACAGCGGCCAGAGGTGCATGCAGTCGCACGTGTCCCTGATAATTACAAAGTCAAGAGGTGCATCCAGCTGCATGTGTCCCTGATAATTACACTTGCAAGAGGTGAATCCAGCTGCAAGTGTCCCTGATAAATACACCGGCAAGAGTTGCATCCAGCTGTATGTGTCCATGATAATTACAGCGGCAAGAGGTACATCCAGCTGCAAGTGACCCTGATAATTATTCCGGCAAGAGGTGCATCCAGCTCCACGTGTCCCTGTTAATTACAAAGACAAGAGGTGCATCCAGCTGCACGTGTCCCTTGTCATTACTATGGTAAGAAGTGAATCCAGCTGCACGTGTCCCTGATAAATACACCGGCAAGAGTTGCATCCAGCTGTATGTGTCCATGATAATTACAGCGGCAAGAGGTGAATCCAGCTGAACGTGCCCCTGATAATGACTCTGGCAAGAGTTACATCCAGCTCCACGTGTCCCTGATAATTACAAAGACAAGAGGTGCATCCAGCTGCACGAGTCCCTGATAATTACTCTGGCAAGAGGTGCATCCAGCTGCACGTGTCCCTGATCATTACTATGGTAAGAGGTGAATCCAGCTGCACGTGTCCCTGATAAATACACCGGCAAGAGTTGCATCCAGCTGTATGTGTCCATGATAATTACAGCGGCAAGAGGTGCATCCAGCTGCATGTGTCCCTGATAATTGCTCTGGCAAGAGGTGCATCCAGCTGCAGGTAACCCAGATAATTACATCAGCCAGAGGTGCATCCAGCTGCATGTGTCCCTGATAATTACTCTGGCAAGTGGTGCATCCAGCTGAACGTATCCCTTATAATTACAGCAGCAAGAGTTACATCCAGCTGCAAGTGACCCTGACAATTATTCCGGCAAGAGGTGCATCCAGCTGCACGTATCCCTGATAATTTTAAAGACAAGTGGTGCATCCAGCTGCATGTGTCCCTGATAATTACACTGGAAAGATTTGCATCCAGCTGAACGTGTCCCTGATAATTACTCCGGCAAGAGGTACATGCAGCTGCACGTGTCCCTGATACTTACTCTGGCAAGAGGTGCATCCAGCGGCAGGTGATCCTAATAACTACACCAGCCAGAGGTGCATCCAACTGCATGTGTCCCTGATAATTACACTGGCAAGAGGTGCATCCATCTTCAAGTATCCCTGATATTTACACTGGCAAGAGTTGCATCCAGCTGTACGTGTCCATGATAATTACTCCGGCAAGAGGTGCATCCAGCTGCACGGGTCCCTGATAATTACTCTGGCAAGAGGTGTATCCAGCTGCAGATGATGCTGATAATTACACCAGCCAGAGGTGCATCCAGCTGCATGTGTCCCTGATAATTAGAGTGGCAAGAGGTGCATCCAGCTGCATGTGTCCCTGATAATTACTCCACCCTGATAATTACACCGGCCAGAGGTGCATCCAGCTGCATGTGTCCTTGATAATTACACTGACAAGATCTGCATCCAGCTGAACGTGTCCCTGATAATGACTCCGGCAAGAGGTGCATCCAGCTGCAAGTGTCCCTGATAATTAATCTGGCAAGAGGTGCATCCCGCTGAAGGTAACCCTGATAATTACATCAGCCAGAGGTGCATCCAGCTGCATGTGTCCCTGATAATTACTCTGGCAAGTGGTTCATCCAGCTGAACGTATCCCTTATAATTACAGCGGCAAGAGTTACATCCAGCTGCAAGTGACCCTGATAATTACTCCGGCAAGAGGTGCATCCAGCTGCTTGTGTCCATGATAATTATTCCGGCAAGAGATGCATCCAGCTGTACGTGTCCCTGATAATTACTCCGGCAAGAGGTGCATCCAGCTGCATGTGTCCCTGATAATTACTCCGGCAAGGGGTGCATCCACCTGCATGTGTCCCTGATAATTACTCCGGCAAGAGGAGCATCCAGCTACACGTGTCCCTGATAATTACTCCAACCTGATAATTACACCGGACAGAGGTGCATCCAGCTGCATGTGTCCCTGATAATTAATCTGGCAAGATTTGCATCCAGCTGAACGTGTCCCTGATAATTACTCCGGCAATAGGTGCATCCAGCTGCACGGGTCCCTGATAATTACTCTGGCAAGAGATGTTTCCAGCTGTACGTTTTCCTGATAATTACAAAGACAAGAGGTTCATCCAGCTGTATGTGTCCATGATAATTATAGCGGCAAGAGGTGCATCCAGCTGCAAGTGATCATTATAATTACAGCGGCCAGAGGTGCATCCACCTGCAAGTGACCCTGATAATTACTCCAGCAAGAGGTGCATCCAGCTGCACGTGTCCCTGACAATTACAGCGGCAAGAGTTACATCCAGCTGCACGTGTCCCTGATAATTACAAAGACAAGAGGGTCATCCAGTTGCATGTGTCCATGGTAATTATTCCGGCAAGAGATGTTTCCAGCTGTACGTTTTCCTGATAATTACAAAGACAAGAGGTGCATCCAGCTGCATGTGTCCCTGATAATTACTCCGGCAAGAGGTGCATCCAGCTGCACGTGTCCCTGATACTTACTCTGGAAAGAGGTGCATCCAGCTGCAAGTGAAACTTATAATTACAGCGGCCATAGGTGCATCCAGCCGCATGTGTCCCTGATAATTACAAAGTCAAGAGGTGCATCCAGCTGCATGTGTCCCTGATAATTACACTTGCAAGAGGTGAATCCAGCTGCACGTGTCCCTGATAAATACACCGGCAAGAGTTGCATCCAGCTGTATGTGTCCATGATAATTACAGCGGCAAGAGTTACATCCAGCTGTAAGTGACCCTGATAATTATTCCGGCAAGAGGTGCATCCAGCTCCACGTGTCCCTGTTAATTACAAAAACAAGAGGTGCATCCAGCTGCACGTGTCCCTGATCATTACTATGGTAAGAGGTGAATCCAGCTGCACGTGTCCCTGATAAATACACTGGCAAGAGTTGCTCCAGCTGTATGTGTCCATGATAATTACAGCGGCAAGAGGTGCATCCAGCTGAACGTGCCCCTGATAATGACTCTGGCAAGAGTTACATCCAGCTCCACGTGTCCCTGATAATTACAAAGACAAGAGGTGCATCCAGCTGCACGAGTCCCTGATAATTACTCTGGCAAGAGGTGCATCCAGCTGCACGTGTCCCTGATCATTACTATGGTAAGAGGTGAATCCAGCTGCACGTGTCCCTGATAAATACACCGGCAAGAGTTGCATCCAGCTGTATGTGTCCATGATAATTACAGTGGCAAGAGGTGCATCCAGCTGCATGTGTCCCTGATAATTATTCCGGCAGGAAGTGCATCCAGCTGAACGTGCCCCTGATAATGACTCTGGCAAGAGGTGCATCCAGCTCCACGTGTCCCGGATAATTACAAAGACAAGAGGTGCATCCAGCTGAAAGTGAATCTTATAATTACAGCGGAAAGAATTACAGCCAGCTGCAAGTGACTCTGATAATTACTCCGGCAAGAGGTGCATCCAGCTGTATGTGTCCCTGATAATTACTCCGGCAAGAGGTGTATCCAGCTGTATGTGTCCCTGATAATTATTCTGGCAAGAGGTGTATCCAGCTGTACGTGTCCCTGATAATTACTCCGGCAAGAGGTGTATCCAGCTGTATGTGTCCCTGATAATTATTCCGGCAAGAGGTGCATCCAGCTGTACGTGTCCCTGATAATTACTCCACCCTGATAATTACACCGGCCAGAGGTGCATCCAGCTGCATGTGTCCTTGATAATTACACTGGCAAGATTTGCATCCAGCTGAACGTGTCCCTGATAATGACTCCGTCAAGAGGTGCATCCAACTGCAAGTGTCCCTGATAATTGCTCTGGCAAGAGGTGCATCCAGCTGCAGGTAACCCTGATAATTACATCAGCCAGAGGTGCATCCAGCTGCATGTGTCCCTGATAATTACTCTGGCAAGTGGTGCATCCAGCTGAACGTATCCCTTATAATTACAGCAGCAAGAGTTACATCCAGCTGCAAGTGACCCTGATAATTATTCCGGCAAGAGGTGCATCCAGCTGCACGTGTCCCTGATAATTTCAAAGACAAGTGGTGCATCCAGCTGCATGTGTCCCTGATAATTACACTGGCAAGATTTGCATCCAGCTGAACGTGTCCCTGATAATTACTCCGGCAAGAGGTACATGCAGCTGCACGTGTCCTTGATACTTACTCTGGCAAGAGGTGCATCCAGCGGCAGATGATCCTAATAACTACACCAGCAAGAGGTGCATCCAGCTGCATGTGTCCCTGATAATTACTCTGGCAAGAGGTGCATCCATCTTCAAGTATCCCTGATATTTACACTGGCAAGAGTTGCATCCAGCTGTATGTGTCCATGATAATTATAGCGGCCAGAGGTGCATCCACCTGCAATTGACCCTGATAATTACTCCGGCAAGAGGTGCTTTCAGCTGCACGTGTCCCTGCTAATTACAGCGGCAAGAGTTACATCCAGCTGCACGTGTCCCTGATAATTACAAAGACAAGAGGGTCATCCAGCTGCATGTGTCCATGGTAATTATTCCGGCATGAGATTTTTCCAGCTGTACGTTTTCCTGATAATTACAAAGACAAGAGGTGCATCCAGCTGCATGTGTCCCTGATAATTACTCCGGCAAGTGGTGCATCCAGCTGCACGTGTCCCTGATACTTACTCTGGAAAGAGGTGCATCCAGCTGTATGTGTCCCTGATAATTACTCCGGCAAGAGGTGCATCCAGCTGTATGTGTCCCTGATAAATACTCCGGCAAGAGGTGTATCCAGCTGTACGTGTCCCTGATAATTACTCCGGCAAGAGGTGCATCAAGCTGTATGTGTCCTTGATAATTATTCCGGCAAGAGGTGCATCCAGCTGCACGTGTCCCTGATAATTACTGTGGCAAGAGGTGCATCCAGCTGCACGTGTCCCTGATAATTACAAAGACAAGAGGTGAATCCAGCTGCAAGTGAACCTTATAATTACTCCGGCAAGAGATGTATCCATCTGGATGTGTCCCTGGTAATTATTCTGGCAAGAGGTGCATCCAGCTGTACGTGTCCCTGATAATTTCTGCGGGAGAGGTGCATCCAGCTGCAAGTGAACCTTATAATTACAGTGGACAGAGGTGCATCCAGCTGCAAGTGACCCTGATAATTACAGCGGCAAGAGGTGCATCAAGCTGTACGTGTCCCTGATAATTACAAAGACAAGAGGTGCATCAAGCTGCATGTGTCCCTGATAATTATTCCGGCAAGAGGTGCATCCAGCTGAACATTTTCCTGATAATTACAAAGACAATAGGTGCATCCAGCTGCATGTGTCCCTGATAATTACTCTTGCAAGAGGTGCATCCAGCTGCACGTGTCCCTGATAATTTCAAAGACAAGTGGTGCATCCAGCTGCATGTGTCCCTAATAATTACACTGGCAAGATTTGCATCCAGCTGAACGTGTCCCTGATAATTACTCCGGCAAGAGGTACATCCAGCTGCACGTGTCCCTGATACTTACTCTGGCAAGAGATGCATCCAGCGGCAGGTGATCCTAATAATTACACCAGCCAGAGGTGCATCCAGCTGCATGTGTCCCTGATAATTACTCTGGCAAGAGGTGCATCCATCTTCAAGTATCCCTGATATTTACACTGGCAAGAGTTGCATCCAGCTGTATGTGTCCATGATAATTATAGCGGCAAGAGGTGCATCCAGCTGCAAGTGAACCTTATAATTACAGCGGCAGAGGTGCATCCACCTGCAAGTGACCCTGATAATTACTCCAGCAAGAGGTGCATCCAGCTGCACGTGTCCCTGACAATTACAGCGGCAAGAGTTACATCCAGCTGCACGTGTCCCTGATAATTACAAAGACAAGAGGGTCATCCAGCTGCATGTGTCCATGGTAATTATTCCGGCAAGAGATGTTTCCAGCTGTACGTTTTCCTGATAATTACAAAGACAAGAGGTGCATCCAGCTGCATGTGTCCCTGATAATTACTCCGGCAAGAGGTGCATCCAGCTGCACGTGTCCCTGATACTTACTCTGGAAAGAGGTGCATCCAGCTGCAAGTGACCCTGATAATTACAGCGGCAAGAGGTGCATCAAGCTGTACGTGTCCCTGATAATTACAAAGACAAGAGGTGCATCCAGCTGCATGTGTCCCTGATAATTATTCCGGCAAGAGGTGCATCCAGCTGAACATTTTCCTGATAATTACAAAGACAATAGGTGCATCCAGCTGCATGTGTCCCTGATAATTACTCTTGCAAGAGGTGCATCCAGCTGCACGTGTCCCTGATAATTTCAAAGACAAGTGGTGCATCCAGCTGCATGTGTCCCTGATAATTACACTGGCAAGATTTGCATCCAGCTGAACGTGTCCCTGATAATTACTCCGGCAAGAGGTACATCCAGCTGCACGTGTCCCTGATACTTACTCTGGCAAGAGATGCATCCAGCGGCAGGTGATCCTAATAATTACACCAGCCAGAGGTGCATCCAGCTGCATGTGTCCCTGATAATTACTCTGGGAAGAGGTGCATCCATCTTCAAGTATCCATGATATTTACACTGGCAAGAGTTGCATCCAGCTGTATGTGTTCATGATAATTATAGCGGCAAGAGGTGCATCCAGCTGCAAGTGAACCTTATAATTACAGCGGCCAGAGGTGCATCCACCTGCAAGTGACCCTGATAATTACTCCAGCAAGAGGTGCATCCAGCTGCACGTGTCCCTGACAATTACAGCGGCAAGAGTTACATCCAGCTGCACGTGTCCCTGATAATTACAAAGACAAGAGAGTCATCCAGCTGCATGTGTCCATGGTAATTATTCCGGCAAGAGATGTTTCCAGCTGTACGTTTTCCTGATAATTACAAAGACAAGAGGTGCATCCAGCTGCATGTGTCCCTGATAATTACTCCGGCAAGAGGTGCATCCAGCTGCACGTGTCCCTGATACTTACTCTGGAAAGAGGTGCATCCAGCTGCAAGTGAACCTTATAATTACAGCGGCCAGAGGTGCATCCAGTCGCACGTGTCCCTGATAATTACAAAGTCAAGAGGTGCATCCAGCTGCATGTGTCCCTGATAATTACACTTGCAAGAGGTGAATCCAGCTGCAAGTGTCCCTGATAAATACACCGGCAAGAGTTGCATCCAGCTGTATGTGTCCATGATAATTACAGCGGCAAGAGGTACATCCAGCTGCAAGTGACCCTGATAATTATTCCGGCAAGAGGTGCATCCAGCTCCACGTGTCCCTGTTAATTACAAAGACAAGAGGTGCATCCAGCTGCACGTGTCCCTTGTCATTACTATGGTAAGAGGTGAATCCAGCTGCACGTGTCCCTGATAAATACACCGGCAAGAGTTGCATCCAGCTGTATGTGTCCATGATAATTACAGCGGCAAGAGGTGAATCCAGCTGAACGTGACCCTGATAATGACTCTGGCAAGAGTTACATCCAGCTCCACGTGTCCCTGATAATTACAAAGACAAGAGGTGCATCCAGCTGCACGAGTCCCTGATAATTACTCTGGCAAGAGGTGCATCCAGCTGCACGTGTCCCTGATCATTACTATGGTAAGAGGTGAATCCAGCTGCACGTGTCCCTGATAAATACACCGGCAAGAGTTGCATCCAGCTGTATGTGTCCATGATAATTACAGCGGCAAGAGGTGCATCCAGCTGCATGTGTCCCTGATAATTGCTCTGGCAAGAGGTGCATCCAGCTGCAGGTAACCCAGATAATTACATCAGCCAGAGGTGCATCCAGCTGCATGTGTCCCTGATAATTACTCTGGCAAGTGGTGCATCCAGCTGAACGTATCCCTTATAATTACAGCAGCAAGAGTTACATCCAGCTGCAAGTGACCCTGACAATTATTCCGGCAAGAGGTGCATCCAGCTGCACGTATCCCTGATAATTTTAAAGACAAGTGGTGCATCCAGCTGCATGTGTCCCTGATAATTACACTGGCAAGATTTGCATCCAGCTGAACGTGTCCCTGATAATTACTCCGGCAAGAGGTACATGCAGCTGCACGTGTCCCTGATACTTACTCTGGCAAGAGGTGCATCCAGCGGCAGGTGATCCTAATAACTACACCAGCCAGAGGTGCATCCAACTGCATGTGTCCCTGATAATTACTCTGGCAAGAGGTGCATCCATCTTCAAGTATCCCTGATATTTACACTGGCAAGAGTTGCATCCAGCTGTACGTGTCCATGATAATTATAGCGGCAAGAGGTGCATCCAGCTGCAAGTGAACCTTATAATTACAGCGGCCAGAGGTGCATCCACCTGCAATTGACCCTGATAATTACTCCGGCAAGAGGTGCTTTCAGCTGCACGTGTCCCTGATAATTACAGCGGCAAGAGTTACATCCAGCTGCACGTGTCCCTGATAATTACAAAGACAAGAGGGTCATCCAGCTGCATGTGTCCATGGTAATTATTCCGGCAAGAGATTTTTCCAGCTGTACGTTTTCCTGATAATTACAAAGACAAGAGGTGCATCGAGCTGCATGTGTCCCTGATAATTACTCCGGCAAGAGGTGCATCCAGCTGCACGTGTCCCTGATACTTACTCTGGAAAGAGGTGCATGCAGCTGTATGTGTCCCTGATAATTACTCCGGCAAGAGGTGGATCCAGCTGTATGTGTCCCTGATAAATACTCCGGCAAGAGGTGTATCCAGCTGTACGTGTCACTGATAATTACTCCGGCAAGAGGTGCATCCAGCTGTATGTGTCCTTGATAATTATTCCGGCAAGAGGTGCATCCAGCTGCACGTGTCCCTGATAATTACTGTGGCAAGAGGTGCATCCAGCTGCACGTGTCCCTGATAATTACAAAGACAAGAGGTGAATCCAGCTGCAAGTGAACCTTATAATTACTCCGGCAAGAGGTGTATCCAGCTGTATGTGTCCCTGGTAATTATTCCGGCAAGAGGTGCATCCAGCTGTACGTGTCCCTGATAATTTCTGCGGGAGAGGTGCATCCAGCTGCAAGTGAACCTTATAATTGCAGTGGACAGAGGTGCATCCAGCTGCAAGTGACCCTGATAATTACAGCGGCAAGAGGTGCATCAAGCTGTACGTGTCCCTGATAATTACAAAGACAAGAGGTGCATCAAGCTGCATGTGTCCCTGATAATTATTCCGGCAAGAGGTGCATCCAGCTGAACATTTTCCTGATAATTACAAAGACAATAGGTGCATCCAGCTGCATGTGTCCCTGATAATTACTCTTGCAAGAGGTGCATCCAGCTGCACGTGTCCCTGATAATTTCAAAGACAAGTGGTGCATCCAGCTGCATGTGTCCCTGATAATTACACTGGCAAGATTTGCATCCAGCTGAACGTGTCCCTGATAATTACTCCGGCAAGAGGTACATCCAGCTGCACGTGTCCCTGATACTTACTCTGGCAAGAGATGCATCCAGCGGCAGGTGATCCTAATAATTACACCAGCAAGAGGTGCATCCAGCTGCATGTGTCCCTGATAATTACTCTGGCAAGAGGTGCATCCATCTTCAAGTATCCCTGATATTTACACTGGCAAGAGTTGCATCCAGCTGTATGTGTCCATGATAATTATAGCGGCAAGAGGTTCATCCAGCTGCAAGTGAACCTTATAATTACAGCGGCAGAGGTGCATCCACCTGCAAGTGACCCTGATAATTACTCCAGCAAGAGGTGCATCCAGCTGCACGTGTCCCTGACAATTACAGCGGCAAGAGTTACATCCAGCTGCACGTGTCCCTGATAATTACAAAGACAAGAGGGTCATCCAGCTGCATGTGTCCATGGTAATTATTCCGGCAAGAGATGTTTCCAGCTGTATGTTTTCCTGATAATTACAAAGACAAGAGGTGCATCCAGCTGCATGTGTCCCTGATAATTACTCCGGCAAGAGGTGCATCCAGCTGCACGTGTCCCTGATACTTACTCTGGAAAGAGGTGCATCCAGCTGCAAGTGACCCTGATAATTAGAGCGGCAAGAGGTGCATCAAGCTGTACGTGTCCCTGATAATTACAAAGAAAAGAGGTGCATCCAGCTGCATGTGTCCCTGATAATTATTCCGGCAAGAGGTGCATCCAGCTGAACATTTTCCTGATAATTACAAAGACAATAGGTGCATCCAGCTGCATGTGTCCCTGATAATTACTCTTGCAAGAGGTGCATCCAGCTGCACGTGTCCCTGATAATTTCAAAGACAAGTGGTGCATCCAGCTGCATGTGTCCCTGATAATTACACTGGCAAGATTTGCATCCAGCTGAACGTGTCCCTGATAATTACTCCGGCAAGAGGTACATCCAGCTGCACGTGTCCCTGATACTTACTCTGGCAAGAGATGCATCCAGCGGCAGGTGATCCTAATAATTACACCAGCCAGAGGTGCATCCAGCTGCATGTGTCCCTGATAATTACTCTGGCAAGAGGTGCATCCATCTTCAAGTATCCATGATATTTACACTGGCAAGAGTTGTATCCAGCTGTATGTGTCCATGATAATTATAGCGGCAAGAGGTGCATCCAGCTGCAAGTGAACCTTATAATTACAGCGGCCAGAGGTGCATCCACCTGCAAGTGACCCTGATAATTACTCCAGCAAGAGGTGCATCCAGCTGCACGTGTCCCTGACAATTACAGCGGCAAGAGTTACATCCAGCTGCACGTGTCCCTGATAATTACAAAGACAAGAGGGTCATCCAGCTGCATGTGTCCATGGTAATTATTCCGGCAAGAGATGTTTCCAGCTGTACGTTTTCCTGATAATTACAAAGACAAGAGGTGCATCCTGCTGCATGTGTCCCTGATAATTACTCCGGCAAGAGGTGCATCCAGCTGCACGTGTCCCTGATACTTACTCTGGAAAGAGGTGCATCCAGCTGCAAGTGAACCTTATAATTACAGCGGCCAGAGGTGCATCCAGCTGCATGTGTCCCTGATACTTACAAAGTCAAGAGGTGCATCCAGCTGCATGTGTCCCTGATAATTACACTTGCAAGAGGTGAATCCAGCTGCAAGTGTCCCTGATAAATACACCGGCAAGAGTTGCATCCAGCTGTATGTGTCCATGATAATTACAGCGGCAAGAGGTACATCCAGCTGCAAGTGACCCTGATAATTATTCCGGCAAGAGGTGCATCCAGCTCCACGTGTCCCTGTTAATTACAAAGACAAGAGGTGCATCCAGCTGCACGTGTCCCTTGTCATTACTATGGTAAGAGGTGAATCCAGCTGCACGTGTCCCTGATAAATACACCGGCAAGAGTTGCATCCAGCTGTATGTGTCCATGATAATTACAGCGGCAAGAGGTGCATCCAGCTGAACGTGCCCCTGATAATGACTCTGGCAAGAGTTACATCCAGCTCCACGTGTCCCTGATAATTACAAAG
Source organism: Narcine bancroftii (assembly GCF_036971445.1). NCBI lineage: Eukaryota > Metazoa > Chordata > Chondrichthyes > Torpediniformes > Narcinidae > Narcine > Narcine bancroftii. The sequence goes on from NC_091481.1 coordinate 38,805,750, forward strand.
ACAAGAGGTGCATCCAGCTGCACGAGTCCCTGATAATTACTCTGGCAACAGGTGCATCCAGCTGCACGTGTCCCTGATCATTACTATGGTAAGAGGTGAATCCAGCTGCACGTGTCCCTGATAAATACACCGGCAAGAGTTGCATCCAGCTGTATGTGTCCATGATAATTACAGCGGCAAGAGGTGCATCCAGCTGCATGTGTCCCTGATAATTATTCCGGCAAGAAGTGCATCCAGCTGAACGTGCCCCTGATAATGACTCTGGCAAGAGGTGCATCCAGCTCCACGTGTCCCTGATAATTACAAAGACAAGAGGTGCATCCAGCTGCAAGTGACCCTGATAATTATTCCGGCAAGAGATGCATCCAGCTGTATATGTCCCTGATAATTACAAAGACAAGAGGTGCATCCAGCTGAAAGTGAATCTTATAATTACAGCGGCAAGAATTACAGCCAGCTGCAAGTGACCCTGATAATTACTCCGGCAAGAGGTGCATCCAGCTGTATGTGTCCCTGATAATTACTCCGGCAAGAGGTGTATCCAGCTGTATGAGTCCCTGATAATTATTCTTGCAAGAGGTGTATCCAGCTGTACGTGTCCCGGATAATTACTCCGGCAAGAGGTGTATCCAGCTGTATGTGTCCCTGATAATTATTCTGGCAAGAGGTGCATCCAGCTGTACGTGTCCCTGATAATTACTCCGGCAAGAAGTGTATCCAGCTGTATGTGTCCCTGATAATTATTCCGGCAAGAGGTGCATCCAGCTGCACGTGTCCCTGATAATTACAAAGACAAGAGGTGCATCCAGCTGAACATTTTCCTGATAATTACAAAGACAATAGGTGCATCCAGCTGCATGTGTCCCTGATAATTATTCGTGCAAGAGATGCATCCAGCTGTGCGTGTCCCTGATAATTACAGTGGCAATAGGTACATCGAGCTGCACATGTCCCTGATAATTACTCCGGCAAGAGGTTCATCCAGCTGCATGTGTCCCTGATAATTACTCCGGCAAGAGGAGCAACCAGCTACACGTGTCCCTGATAATTACTCCACCCTGATAATTACACCGGCCAGAGGTGCATCCAGCTGCATGTGTCCCTGATAACTACACTGGCAAGATTTGCATCCAGCTGCAGGTGACCCTGACAATTACATCAGCCAGAGGGGCATCCAGCTGCATGTGTCCCTGATAATTACTCTGGCAAGAGGTGCATCCAACTTCAAGTATCGCTGATAATTACACTGGCAAGGGTTGTATCCAGCTGTATGTGTCCATGATAATTACTCTGGCAAGTGGTGCATCCAGCTGAACGTATCCCTTATAATTACAGCAGCAAGAGTTACATCCAGCTGCAAGTGACCCTGATAATTACTCCGGCAAGAGGTGCATCCAGCTGCATGTGTCCCTGATAATTACTCTGGCAAGTGGTGCATCCAGCTGAACGTATCCCTTATAATTACAGCGCCAAGAGTTACATCCAGCTGCAAGTGACCCGGATAATTACTCCGGCAAGAGGTGCATCCAGCTGCATTTATCCCTGTTAATTATTCCGGCAAGAGATGCATCCAGCTGTACGTGTCTCTGATAATTACTCCGGCAAGAGGTGCATCCAGCTGCATGTATCCCTGATAAATACTCCGGCAAGAGTTGCATCCAGCTGCACATGTCCCTGATAATTACTCCGGCAAGAGGTGCATCCACCTGCATGTGTCCCTGATAATTACTCCGGCAAGAGGAGCATCCAGCTACAATTGTTCCTGATAATTACTCCACCCTGATAATTACACCGGCCAGAGGTGCATCCAGCTGCATGTGTCCCTGAAAATTACACTGGCAAGATTTGCATCCAGCTGAACGTGTCCCTGATAATTACTCTGGCAAGAGGTGCATCCAGCTGCACGTTTTCCTGATAATTACTCCGGCAAGAGGAGCATCCAGCTACACGTGTCCCTGATAATTACTCTGGCAAGAGGTGTATCCAGCTGCACGTGTCCCTGATAATTACTCTGGCAAGAGGTGCATCCAGCTGCAGATGATCCTGATAATTAAACCAGCCAGAGGTGCATCCAGCTGCATGTGTCCCTGATAATTACTCTTGCAAGAGGTGCATCCAACTTCAACTATCCCTGATAATTACACTGGCAAGAGTTGAATCCAGCTGTATGTGTCCATGATAATTACACTGGCAAGAGTTGCATCCAGCTGTATGTGTCCATGATATTTACAGCGGCAAGAGTTACATCCAGCTGCATGTGTCCCTGATACTTACTCTGGAAAGAGGTGCATCCAGCTGCAATTGAACCTTATAATTACAGCGGCCAGAGGTGCATCCAGCCGCACGTGTCCCTGATAATTACAAAGACAAGAGGTGCATCCAGCTGCATGTGTCCCAGATAATTACAGTGGCAAGAGGTGCATCCAGCTGCATGTGTCCCTGATAATTACTCCACCCTGATAATTACACCGGCCAGAGGAGCATCCAGCTGCATGTGTCCTTGATAATTACACTGGCAAGATTTGCATCCAGCTGAACGTGTCCCTGTAATGACTCCGGCAAGAGGTGCATACAGCTGCATGTGTCCCTGATAATTGCTCTGGCAAGAGGTGCATGCAACTTCAAGTATCGCTGATAATTACACTAGCAAGAGGTGCATCCAGCTGCATGTGTCCCTGATAATTACTCTGGCAAGTGGTGCATCCAGCTGAACGTATCCCTTATAATTACAGCAGCAAGGGTTACATCCAGCTGCAAGTGACCCTGATAATTACTCCGGCAAGAGGTGCATCCAGCTGCATGTGTTCCTGATAATTACTCTGGCAAGTGGTGCATCCAGCTGAACGTATTCCTTATAATTACAGCGCCAAGAGTTACATCCAGCTGCAAGTGACCCTGATAATTACTCCGGCAAGATGTGCATCCAGCTGCATTTATCCCTGTTAATTATTCCGGCAAGAGATGCATCCAGCTGTACGTGTCCCTGATAATTACTCCGGCAAGAGGTGCATCCAGCTGCATGTATCCCTGATAATTACTCCGGCAAGAGTTGCATCCAGCTGCACATGTCCCTGATAATTACTCCGGCAAGAGGTGCATCCACCTGCATTTGTCCTTGATAATTCCTCCGGCAAGAGGAGCATCCAGCTACACGTGTCCCTGATAATTACTATACCCTGATAATTACACCGGCCAGAGGTGCATCCAGCTGCATGTGTCCCTGATATTTACACTGGCAAGATTTGCATCCAGCTGAACGTGTCCCTGATAATTACTCTGGCAAGAGGTGCATCCAGCAGCAGGTGACCCTGATAATCACATCAGCCAGAGGTGCATCCAGCTGCATGTGTCCCTGATAACTACTCTGGCAAGAGGTGCATCCAACTTCAAGTATTGCTGATAATTACACTGGCAAGAGGTGCATCCAGCTGCACTTATCCCTGATAAGTACTCTGGCAAGAGGTGCATCCAGCTGCACGTGTCCCTGATAATTACTCCGGCAAGAGGAACATCCAGCTACACGTGTCCCCGATAATTACTCTGGCAAGAATTACATCCAGCTGCAAGTGACCCTGATAATTACACTGGCCAGAGGTGCATCCAGCTGCATGTGTCCCTGATAATTAATCTGGCAAGATTTGCATCCAGCTGAACGTGCCCCTGATAATTATTCCGGCAAGAGGTGCATCCAGCTGCACGTGTCCCTGATAATTACTCCGGCAAGAGGTGCATCCAGCTACACGTGTCCCTGATAATTACACCGGCAAGAGGTTTATCCAGTTGCAAGTGACCCTGATAATTACACCAGCAAGAGGTGCATCCAGCTGCATGTGTCCCTGATAATTACTCCGACAAGAGGAGCATCCACTTACACGTGTCCCTGATAATTACTCCACCCTGATAATTACACCGGCCAGAGGTGCATCCAGCTGCATGTGTCCCTGATAATTACTCTGGCAAGAGGTGCATCCAACTTCAAGTATTGCTGAAAATTACATTGGCAAGAGTTGTATCCAGCTGTATGTGTCCATGATAATTACGCTGGCAAGAGGTGCATCCAGCTGCACGTAAACCTGATAAGTACTCTGGCAAGAGGTGCATCCAGCTGCATGTGTCCCTGATAATTACAGCGGCCAAAGGTGCATCCAGCCGCACGTGTCCCTGATAATTACAAAGACAAGAAGTGCATCCAGCTGCATGTGACCTTATAAATACAGCAGCAAGAGTTACAGCCAGCTGCAAGATACCCTGATAATTACTCCGGCAAGAGGTGCATCCAGCTGCATGTGTCCCTGATAATTACAGCGGCAGGAGTTACATCCAGCTGCACGTTTTCCTGATGATTACAAAGACAAGAGGAGCATCCAGCTGCATGTGTACCTGATAATTATTCCGGCAAGAGGTGCCTCCAGCTGTACGTTTTCCTGATAATTTCAAAGACAAGAGGTGGATCCACCTGCATTTTTCCCTGATAATTACTCTGGTAAGAGGTGCATCCAGCTGCAAGTGAACATTATAATTACACCGGCCAGAGGTGCATCTAGCTGCATGTGTCCCTGAAAATTACACTGGCAAGAGGTGCATCCAGCTGCAGGTGACCCTGATAATTACATCAGCCAGAGGTGCATCCAGCTGCATGTGTCCCTGATAATTACTCTGGATAGGAGGTTCATCCAACTTCAAGTATCGCTGATAATTACACTGGCAAGACTTGCATGCAGCTGTATGTGTCCATGATAATTACACTGGCAAGAGGTGCATCCAGCTGCACGTATCCCTGATAAGTCCTCTGTCAAGATGTGCATCGAGCTGCACGTGTCCCTGATAATTACTCCGGCAAGAGGTGCATCCAGCTGCAAGTGACCCTGATAATTACACTGGCAAGAGGTGCATCCAGCTGCATGTGTCCCTGATAATTACTCCGGCAAGAGGAGCATCCACCTACACTTGTCCCTGATAATTACTCCACACTGATAATTACACCGGCCAGAGGTGCATACAGCTGCATGTGTCCTTGATAATTACACTGGCAAGATTTGCATCCAGCTGAACCTGTCCCTGATAATGACTCCGGCAAGAGGTGCATCCAGCTGCAAGTGTCCCTGATAATTACTCTGGGAAGAGGTGCATCCAGCTGCAAGTGAACATTATAATTACACCGGCAAGAGGTGCATCCAGCTGCACGTGTCCCTGATAATTACTCCGGCAAGAGGTGCATCCAGCTGCAAGTGAACATTATAATTACACCGGCAAGAGGTGCATCCAGCTGCACGTGTCCCTGATAATTACTCCGGCAAGAGGTGCATCTAGCTGCATGTGTCCCTGATAATTACACTGGCAAGAGGTGCATCCAGCTGCAGGAGACCCTGATAATTACATCAGCCAGAGGTGCATCCAGCTGCATGTGTCCCTGATAATTACTCTGGATAAGAGGTGCATCCAACTTCAAGTATCGCTGATAATTACACTGGCAAGAGTTGCATGCAGCTGTATGTGTCCATGATAATTACACTGGCAAGAGGTGCATCCAGCTCCACGTGTCCCTGATAATTAAAAAGACAAGAGGTGCATCCATCTGCACGTGTCCCTGATAATTACTCTGGCAAGAGGTGCATGCAGCTGAACGTTTCCCTGATCATTACTATGGTAAGAGGTGCATCCAGCTGCAGGTGACCCTGATAATTACACTGGCCAGAGGTCCATCCAGCTGCAAGTGAACCTTATAATTACAGCGGCAAGAGTTACATCCAGCTGCAAGTGACCCTGAGAATTACTCCGGCAAGAGTTGCATCCAGCTGCATGTGTCCCTGATAATTATTCCGGAAAGTAATGCATCCAGCTGTGCGTGTCCCTGATAATTACAGTGGCAAGAGGTGCATCCAGCTGCACATGTCCCTGATAATTACTCCGGCAAGAGGTGCATCCAGCTGCATGTGTCCCTGATAATTACTCCGGCAAGAGGAGCAACCAGCTACACGTGTCCCTGATAATTACTCCACCCTGATAATTACACCGGCCAGAGGTGCATCCAGCTGCATGTCCCTGATAGTTACACTGGCAATATTTGCATCCAGTTGCAGGTGACCCTGATAATTACATCAGCCAGAGGTGCATACAGCTGCATGTGTCCCTGATAATTGCTCTGGCAAGAGGTGCATGCAAATTCAAGTATCGCTGATAATTACACTAGCAAGAGTTGTATCCAGCTGTATGTGTCCATGATAATTACACTGGCAAGAGGTGCATCCAGCTGCACGTATCCCTGATAAGTCCTCTGTCAAGATGTGCATCGAGCTGCACGTGTCCCTGATAATTACTCCGGGAAGAGGTGCATCCAGCTGCAAGTGACCCTGATAATTACACTGGCAAGAGGTTTATCCAGCTGCAAGTGACCCTGATAATTACACCAGCAAGAGGTGCATCCAGCTGCATGTGTCCCTGATAATTACTCCGGCAAGAGGAGCATCCACCTACACTTGTCCCTGATAATTACTCCACACTGATAATTACACCGGCCAGAGGTGCATCCAGCTGCATGTGTCCTTTATAATTACACTGGCAAGATTTGCATCCAGCTGAACGTGTCCCTGATAATGACTCCGGCAAGAGGTGCATCCAGCTGCAAGTGTCCCTGATAATTACTCTGGGAAGAGGTGCATCCAGCTGCAAGTGAACATTATAATTACACCGGCAAGAGGTGCATCCAGCGGCACGTGTCCCTGATAATTACTCCGGCAAGAGGTGCATCCAGCTGCAAGTGAACATTATAATTACACCGGCAAGAGGTGCATCCAGCTGCACGTGTCCCTGATAATTACTCCGGCAAGAGGTGCTTCTAGCTGCATGTGTCCCTGATAATTACACTGGCAAGAGGTGCATCCAGCTGCAGGAGACCCTGATAATTACATCAGCCAGAGGTGCATCCAGCTGCATGTGTCCCTGATAATTACTCTGGATAAGAGGTGCATCCAACTTCAAGTATCGCTGATAATTACACTGGCAAGAGTTGCATGAAGCTGTATTGTCCATGATAATTACACTGGCAAGGGGTGCATCCAGCTGCAAGTGACCCTGATAATTACTCCGGCAAGAGGTGCATCCACCTGCACGTGTCCCTGATAATTACAAAGACTAGAGGTGCATCCAGCTGCACATGTCCCTGATAATTACTCCGGCAAGAGGTGTATCCAGCTGCAAGTGACCCTGATAATTACACTGGCAAGAGGTGAATCCAGCTGCACGTGTCCCTGATAATTATACCGGCAAGAGGTTCATCCAGCTGCAAGTGACGCTGATAATTACACCAGCAAGAGGTGCATCCAGCTGCATGTGTCCCTGATAATTACACTTGCAAGATTTGCATCCAGCTGCAGGTGACCCTGATAATTACATCATCCAGAGGTGCATCCAGCTGCATGTGTCCCTGATAATTACTCTGGCAAGAGGTGCATCCAACTTCAAGTATCGCTTATAATTATACTGGCAAGAGTTGTATCCAGCTGTATGTGTCCATGATAATTACACTGGCAAGACGAACATCCAGCTACATGTGCCCCAGATAATTACTCTGGCAAGAATTACATCCAGCTGCAAGTGACCCTGATAATTACACTGGCCAGAGGTGCATCCAGCTGCATGTGTCCATGATAATTAATCTGGCAAGATTTGCATCCAGCTGAACGTGTCCTTGATAATTACTTCGGCAAGAAGAGGATCCAGCTGCACGTGTCCCTGATAATTACTCCGGCAAGAGGTGCATCCAGCTGCACGGGAACCTGATAATTACTCTTGCAAGAGGTGCATCCAGCTGCAAGTGACCCTGATAATTACACCGGCCAGAGGTGCATCCAGCTGCATGTGTCCCTGATAATTAATCTGGCAAGATTTGCATCCAGCTGAACGTGTCCCTGATAATTACTCCGGCAAGAGGTGCATCCAGCTGCACGTGTCCCTGATAATTTCTCCGGCAAGAGGTGCATCCAGCTGCACGGGTCCCTGATAATTACTCTGGCAAGAGGTGCATCCAGCTGGAGGTGACCCTGATAATTACACTGGCCAGAGGTGCATCCAGCTGCAAGTGAACCTTATAATTACAGCGGCAAGAGTTACATCCAGCTGCAAGTGACCCTGAGAATTACTCCGGCAAGAGGTTCATCTAGCTGCATGTGTCCCTGATAATTATTCGTGCAAGAGATGCATCCAGCTGTGCGTGTCCCTGATAATTACAGTGGCAAGAGGTACATCGAGCTGCACATGTCCCTGATAATTACTCCACCCTGATAATTACACCGGCCAGAGGTGCATCCAGCTGCAAGTGACCCTGATAATTACACCAGCAAGAGGTGCATCAAGCTGCATGTGTCCCTGATAATTACTCCGGCAAGAGGAGCATCCACCTACACTTGTCCCTGATAATTACTCCACACTGATAATTACACCGGCCAGAGGTGCATCCAGCTGCATGTGTCCTTTATAATTACACTGGCAAGATTTGCATCCAGCTGAACGTGTCCCTGATAATGACTCCGGCAAGAGGTGCATCCAGCTGCAAGTGTCCCTGATAATTACTCTGGGAAGAGGTGCATCCAGCTGCAAGTGAACATTATAATTACACCGGCAAGAGGTGCATCCAGCTGCACGTGTCCCTGATAATTACTCCGTCAAGAGGTGCATCCAGCTGCAAGTGAACATTATAATTACACCGGCAAGAGGTGCATCCAGCTGCACGTGTCCCTGATAATTACTCCGGCAAGAGGTGCATCTAGCTGCATGTGTCCCTGATAATTACACTGGCAAGAGGTGCATCCAGCTGCAGGAGACCCTGATAATTACATCAGCCAGAGGTGCATCCAGCTGCATGTGTCCCTGATAATTACTCTGGATAAGAGGTGCATCCAACTTCAAGTATCGCTGATAATTACACTGGCAAGAGTTGCATGAAGCTGTATGTGTCGATGATAATTACACTGGCAAGAGGTGCATCCAGCTGCAAGTGACCCTGATAATTACTCTGGATAAGAGGTGCATCCAACTTCAAGTATCGCTGATAATTACACTGGCAAGAGTTGCATGAAGCTGTATGTGTCGATGATAATTACACTGGCAAGAGGTGCATCCAGCTGCAAGTGACCCTGATAATTACTCCGGCAAGAGGTGCATCCACCTGCACGTGTCCCTGATAATTACAAAGACTAGAGGTGCATCCAGCTGCACATGTCCCTGATAATTACTCCGGCAAGAGGTGTATCCAGCTGCAAGTGACCCTGATAATTACACTGGCAAGAGGTGAATCCAGCTGCACGTGTCCCTGATAATTATACATGCAAGAGGTTCATCCAGCTGCAAGTGACGCTGATAATTACACCAGCAAGAGGTGCATCCAGCTGCATGTGTCCCTGATAATTACACTTGCAAGATTTGCATCCAGCTGCAGGTGACCCTGATAATTACATCAGCCAGAGGTGCATCCAGCTGCATGTGTCCCTGATAATTACTCTGGCAAGAGGTGCATCCAGCTGCAAGTGACCCTGATAATTACACTGGCAAGAGGTTTATCCAGCTGCAAGTGACCCTGATAATTACACCAGCAAGAGGTGCATCCAGCTGCATGTGTCCCTGATAATTACTCCGGCAAGAGGAGCATCCACCTACACTTGTCCCTGATAATTACTCCACACTGATAATTACACCGGCCAGAGGTGCATCCAGCTGCATGTGTCCTTTATAATTACACTGGCAAGATTTGCATCCAGCTGAACGTGTCCCTGATAATGACTCCGGCAAGAGGTGCATCCAGCTGCAAGTGTCCCTGATAATTACTCTGGGAAGAGGTGCATCCAGCTGCAAGTGAACATTATAATTACACCGGCAAGAGGTGCATCCAGCGGCACGTGTCCCTGATAATTACTCCGGCAAGAGGTGCATCCAGCTGCAAGTGAACATTATAATTACACCGGCAAGAGGTGCATCCAGCTGCACGTGTCCCTGATAATTACTCCGGCAAGAGGTGCTTCTAGCTGCATGTGTCCCTGATAATTACACTGGCAAGAGGTGCATCCAGCTGCAGGAGACCCTGATAATTACATCAGCCAGAGGTGCATCCAGCTGCATGTGTCCCTGATAATTACTCTGGATAAGAGGTGCATCCAACTTCAAGTATCGCTGATAATTACACTGGCAAGAGTTGCATGAAGCTGTATTGTCCATGATAATTACACTGGCAAGGGGTGCATCCAGCTGCAAGTGACCCTGATAATTACTCCGGCAAGAGGTGCATCCACCTGCACGTGTCCCTGATAATTACAAAGACTAGAGGTGCATCCAGCTGCACATGTCCCTGATAATTACTCCGGCAAGAGGTGTATCCAGCTGCAAGTGACCCTGATAATTACACTGGCAAGAGGTGAATCCAGCTGCACGTGTCCCTGATAATTATACCGGCAAGAGGTTCATCCAGCTGCAAGTGACGCTGATAATTACACCAGCAAGAGGTGCATCCAGCTGCATGTGTCCCTGATAATTACACTTGCAAGATTTGCATCCAGCTGCAGGTGACCCTTATAATTACATCATCCAGAGGTGCATCCAGCTGCATGTGTCCCTGATAATTACTCTGGCAAGAGGTGCATCCAACTTCAAGTATCGCTTATAATTATACTGGCAAGAGTTGTATCCAGCTGTATGTGTCCATGATAATTACACTGGCAAGACGAACATCCAGCTACATGTGCCCCAGATAATTACTCTGGCAAGAATTACATCCAGCTGCAAGTGACCCTGATAATTACACTGGCCAGAGGTGCATCCAGCTGCATGTGTCCATGATAATTAATCTGGCAAGATTTGCATCCAGCTGAACGTGTCCTTGATAATTACTTCGGCAAGAAGAGGATCCAGCTGCACGTGTCCCTGATAATTACTCCGGCAAGAGGTGCATCCAGCTGCACGGGAACCTGATAATTACTCTTGCAAGAGGTGCATCCAGCTGCAAGTGACCCTGATAATTACACCGGCCAGAGGTGCATCCAGCTGCATGTGTCCCTGATAATTAATCTGGCAAGATTTGCATCCAGCTGAACGTGTCCCTGATAATTACTCCGGCAAGAGGTGCATCCAGCTGCACGTGTCCCTGATAATTTCTCCGGCAAGAGGTGCATCCAGCTGCACGGGTCCCTGATAATTACTCTGGCAAGAGGTGCATCCAGCTGGAGGTGACCCTGATAATTACACTGGCCAGAGGTGCATCCAGCTGCAAGTGAACCTTATAATTACAGCGGCAAGAGTTACATCCAGCTGCAAGTGACCCTGAGAATTACTCCGGCAAGAGGTTCATCTAGCTGCATGTGTCCCTGATAATTATTCGTGCAAGAGATGCATCCAGCTGTGCGTGTCCCTGATAATTACAGTGGCAAGAGGTACATCGAGCTGCACATGTCCCTGATAATTACTCCGGCAAGAGGTTCATCCAGCTGCATGTGTCCCTGATAATTACTCCGGCAAGAGAGCAACCAGGTACACGTGTCCCTGATAATTACTCCACCCTGATAATTACACCGGCCAGAGGTGCATCCAGCTGCAAGTGACCCTGATAATTACACCAGCAAGAGGTGCATCCAGCTGCATGTGTCCCTGATAATTACTCCGGCAAGAGGAGCATCCACCTACACTTGTCCCTGATAATTACTCCACACTGATAATTACACCGGCCAGAGGTGCATCCAGCTGCATGTGTCCTTTATAATTACACTGGCAAGATTTGCATCCAGCTGAACGTGTCCCTGATAATGACTCCGGCAAGAGGTGCATCCAGCTGCAAGTGTCCCTGATAATTACTCTGGGAAGAGGTGCATCCAGCTGCAAGTGAACATTATAATTACACCGGCAAGAGGTGCATCCAGCTGCACGTGTCCCTGATAATTACTCCGTCAAGAGGTGCATCCAGCTGCAAGTGAACATTATAATTACACCGGCAAGAGGTGCATCCAGCTGCACGTGTCCCTGATAATTACTCCGGCAAGAGGTGCATCTAGCTGCATGTGTCCCTGATAATTACACTGGCAAGAGGTGCATCCAGCTGCAGGAGACCCTGATAATTACATCAGCCAGAGGTGCATCCAGCTGCATGTGTCCCTGATAATTACTCTGGATAAGAGGTGCATCCAACTTCAAGTATCGCTGATAATTACACTGGCAAGAGTTGCATGAAGCTGTATGTGTCGATGATAATTACACTGGCAAGAGGTGCATCCAGCTGCAAGTGACCCTGATAATTACTCTGGATAAGAGGTGCATCCAACTTCAAGTATCGCTGATAATTACACTGGCAAGAGTTGCATGAAGCTGTATGTGTCGATGATAATTACACTGGCAAGAGGTGCATCCAGCTGCAAGTGACCCTGATAATTACTCCGGCAAGAGGTGCATCCACCTGCACGTGTCCCTGATAATTACAAAGACTAGAGGTGCATCCAGCTGCACATGTCCCTGATAATTACTCCGGCAAGAGGTGTATCCAGCTGCAAGTGACCCTGATAATTACACTGGCAAGAGGTGAATCCAGCTGCACGTGTCCCTGATAATTATACATGCAAGAGGTTCATCCAGCTGCAAGTGACGCTGATAATTACACCAGCAAGAGGTGCATCCAGCTGCATGTGTCCCTGATAATTACACTTGCAAGATTTGCATCCAGCTGCAGGTGACCCTGATAATTACATCAGCCAGAGGTGCATCCAGCTGCATGTGTCCCTGATAATTACTCTGGCAAGAGGTGCATCCAACTTCAAGTATCGCTGATAATTATACTGGCAAGAGTTGTATCCAGCTGTATGTGTCCATGATAATTACACTGGCAAGAGGAACATCCAGCTACATGTGCCCCAGATAATTACTCTGGCAAGAATTACATCCAGCTGCAAGTGACCCTGATAATTACACTGGCCAGAGGTGCATCCAGCTGCATGTGTCCCTGATAATTAATCTGGCAAGATTTGCATCCAGCTGAACGTGTCCTTGATAATTACTTCGGCAAGAAGAGGATCCAGCTGCACGTGTCCCTGATAATGACTCCGGCAAGAGGTGCATCCAGCTGCAAGTGTCCCTGATAATTACTCTGGGAAGAGGTTCATCCAGCTGCAAGTGAACATTATAATTACACCGGCAAGAGGTGCATCCAGCTGCACGTGTCCCTGATAATTACTCCGGCAAGAGGTGCATCCAGCTGCAAGTGAACATTATAATTACACCGGCAAGAGGTGCATCCAGCTGCACGTGTCCCTGATAATTATTCCGGCAAGAGGTGCATCTAGCTGCATGTGTCCCTGATAATTACACTGGCAAGAGGTGCATCCAGCTGCAGGAGACCCTGATAATTACATCAGCCAGAGGTGCATCCAGCTGCATGTGTCCCTGATAATTACTCTGGATAAGAGGTGCATCCAACTTCAAGTATCGCTGATAATTACACTGGCAAGAGTTGCATGAAGCTGTATGTGTCCATGATAATTACACTGGCAAGAGGTGCATCCAGCTGCAAGTGACCCTGATAATTACTCCGGCAAGAGGTGCATCCACCTGCACGTGTCCCTGATAATTACAAAGACTAGAGGTGCATCCAGCTGCACATGTCCCTGATAATTACTCCGGCAAGAGGTGTATCCAGCTGCAAGTGACCCTGATAATTACACTGGCAAGAGGTGAATCCAGCTGCACGTGTCCCTGATAATTATACATGCAAGAGGTTCATCCAGCTGCAAGTGACGCTGATAATTACACCAGCAAGAGGTGCATCCAGCTGCATGTGTCCCTGATAATTACACTTGCAAGATTTGCATCCAGCTGCAGGTGACCCTGATAATTACATCAGCCAGAGGTGCATCCAGCTGCATGTGTCCCTGATAATTACTCTGGCAAGAGGTGCATCCAGCTGCATTTATCCCTGTAAATTATTCCGGCAAGAGATGCATCCAGCTGAACGTGTCTCTGATAATTACTCCGGCAAGAGGTGCATCCAGCTGCATGTATCCCTGATAATTACTCCGGCAAGAGTTGCATCCAGCTGCACATGTCCCTGATAATTACTCCGGCAAGAGGTGCATCCACCTGCATGTGTCCCTGATAATTACTCCGGCAAGAGGAGCATCCAGCTACAATTGTCCCTGATAATTACTCCACCCTGATAATTACACCGTCCAGAGGTGCATCCAGCTGCATGTGTCCCTGATAATTACACTGGCAAGATTTGCATCCAGCTGAACGTGTCCCTGATAATTACTCTGGCAAGAGGTGCATCCAGCTGCACGTTTTCCTGATAATTACAAAGACAAGAGGTGCATCCAGCTGCATGTGTCCCTGATAATTAATCTGGCAATATTTGCATCCAGCTGAACGTGTCCCTGATAATTACTCCGGCAAGAGGTGCATCCAGCTGCACGTGTCCCTGATAATTACTCTGGCAAGTGGTGCATCCAGCTGCACGTGTCCCTGATCATTACTATGGTAAGAGGTGCATCCAGCTGGAGGTGACCCTGATAATTACACTGGCCAGAGGTGCATCCAGCTGCAAGTGAACCTTATAATTACAGCGGCAAGAGTTACATCCAGCTGCAAGTGACCCTGAGAATTACTCCGGCAAGAGATGCATCCAGCTGCATGTATCCCTGATAATTACTCTGGCAAGAGTTGCATCCAGCTGCACATGTCCCTGATAATTACTCCGGCAAGAGGTGCATCCACCTGCATGTGTCCCTGATAATTACTCCGGCAAGAGGAGCATCCAGCTACACGTGTCCCTGATAATTACTACACCCTGATAATTACACCGGCCTGAGGTGCATCCAGCTGCATGTGTCCCTGATATTTACACTGGCAAGATTTGCATCCAGCTGAACGTGTCCCTGATAATTAATCTGGCAAGAGGTGCATCCAGCTGCAGGTGACCCTGATAATCACATCAGCAAGAGGTGCATCCAGCTGCATGTGTCCCTGATAACTACTCTGGCAAGAGGTGCATCCAACTTCAAGTATTGCTGATAATTACATTGGCAAGAGGTGCATCCAGCTGCATGTGTCCCTGATAATTAATCTGGCAATATTTGCATCCAGCTGAACGTGTCCCTGATAATTACTCCGGCAAGAGGTGCATCCAGCTGCACGTGTCCCTGATAATTACTCCGGCAAGAGGTGCATCCAGCTGCACGGGTCCCTGATAATTACTCTGGCAAGAGGTGCATCCAGCTGGAGGTGACCCTGATAATTACACTGGCCAGAGGTGCATCCAGCTGCAAGTGAACCTTATAATTACAGCGGCAAGAGTTACATCCAGCTGCAAGTGACCCTGAGAATTACTCCGGCAAGAGGTTCATCTAGCTGCATGTGTCCCTGATAATTATTCGTGCAAGAGATGCATCCAGCTGTGCGTGTCCCTGATAATTACAGTGGCAAGAGGTCCATCGAGCTGCACATGTCCCTGATAATTACTCCGGCAAGAGGTTCATCCAGCTGCATGTGTCCCTGATAATTACTCCGGCAAGAGGAGCAACCAGCTACACGTGTCCCTGATAATTACTCCACCCTGATAATTACACCGGCCAGAGGTGCATCCAGCTGCATGTGTCCCTGATAACTACACTGGCAAGATTTGCATCCAGCTGCAGGTGACCCTGATAATTACATCAGCCAGAGGTGCATCCAGCTGCATGTGTCCCTGATAATTACTCTGGCAAGAGGTGCATCCAACTTCAAGTATCGCTGATAATTACACTGGCAAGAGTTGTATCCAGCTGTATGTGTCCATGATAATTACTCTGGCAAGTGGTGCATCCAGCTGAACGTATCCCTTATAATTACAGCAGCAAGAGTTACATCCAGCTGCAAGTGACCCTGATAATTACTCCGGCAAGAGGTGCATCCAGCTGCATGTGTCCCTGATAATTACTCTGGCAAGTGGTGCATACAGCTGAACGTATCCCTTATAATTACAGCGCCAAGAGTTACATCCAGCTGCAAGTGACCCTGATAATTACTCCGGCAAGAGGTGCATCCAGCTGCATTTATCCCTGTTAATTATTCCGGCAAGAGATGCATCCAGCTGTACGTGTCTCTGATAATTACTCCGGCAAGAGGTGCATCCAGCTGCATGTATCCCTGATAATTACTCCGGCAAGAGTTGCATCCAGCTGCACATGTCCCTGATAATTACTCCGGCAAGAGGTGCATCCACCTGCATGTGTCCCTGATAATTACTCCGGCAAGAGGAGCATCCAGCTACAATTGTCCCTGATAATTACTCCACCCTGATAATTACACCGGCCAGAGGTGCATCCAGCTGCATTTGTCCCTGATAATTACACTGGCAAGATTTGCATCCAGCTGAACGTGTCCCTGATAATTACTCTGGCAAGAGGTGCATCCATCTGCACGTTTTCCTGATAATTACAAAGACAAGAGGTGCATCCAGCTGCATGTGTCCCTGATAATTAATCTGGCAATATTTGCATCCAGCTGAACGTGTCCCTGATAATTACTCCGGCAAGAGGTGCATCCAGCTGCACGTGTCCCCGATAATTACTCTGGCAAGTGGTGCATCCAGCTGCACGTGTCCCTGATCATTACTATGGTAAGAGGTGCATCCAGCTGGAGGTGACCCTGATAATTACACTGGCCAGAGGTGCATCCAGCTGCAAGTGAACCTTATAATTACAGCGGCAAGAGTTACATCCAGCTGCAAGTGACCCTGAGAATTACTCCGGCAAGAGGTGCATCCAGCTGCATGTATCCCTGATAATTACTCTGGCAAGAGTTGCATCCAGCTGCTCATGTCCCTGATAATTACTCCGGCAAGAGGAGCATCCAGCTACACGTGTCCCTGATAATTACTACACCCTGATAATTACACCGGCCTGAGGTGCATCCAGCTGCATGTGTCCCTGATATTTACACTGGCAAGATTTGCATCCAGCTGAACGTGTCCCTGATAATTACTCTGGCAAGAGGTGCATCCAGCTGCAGGTGACCCTGATAATCACATCAGCCAGAGGTGCATCCAGCTGCATGTGTCCCTGATAACTACTCTGGCAAGAGGTGCATCCAACTTCAAGTATTGCTGATAATTACATTGGCAAGAGTTGTATCCAGCTGTATGTGTCCATGATAATTACACTGGCAAGAGGTGCATCCAGCTGCACATATCCCTGATTAGTACTCTGGCAAGAGGTGCATCCAGCTGCACGTGTCCCTGATAATTACTCCGGCAAGAGGAACATCCAGCTACACGTGTCCCAGATAATTACTCTGGCAAGAATTACATCCAGCTGCAAGTGACCCTGATAATTACACTGGCCAGAGGTGCATTCAGCTGCATGTGTCCCTGATAATTAATCTGGCAAGATTTGCATCCAGCTGAACGTGTCCCTGATAATTACTCCGGCAAGAGGTGCATCCAGTTGCACGTGTCCCTGATAATTACTCTGGCAAGAGGTGCATCCAGCTGCACGGGTCCCTGATAATTACTCTGGCAAGAGGTGCATCCAGCTGGAGGTGACCCTGATAATTACACTGGCCAGAGGTGCATCCAGCTGCAAGTGAACCTTATAATTACAGCGGCAAGAGTTACATCCAGCTGCAAGTGACCCTGAGAATTACTCCGGCAAGAGGTGCATCCAGCTGCATGTATCCCTGATAATTACTCTGGCAAGAGTTGCATCCAGCTGCACATGTCCCTGATAATTACTCCGGCAAGAGGTGCATCCACCTGCCTGTGTCCCTGATAATTACTCCGGCAAGAGGAGCATCCAGCTACACGTGTCCCTGATAATTACTACACCCTGATAATTACACCGGCCAGAGGTGCATCCAGCTGCATGTGTCCCTGATATTTACACTGGCAAGATTTGCATCCAGCTGAACGTGTCCCTGATAATTACTCTGTCAAGAGGTGCATCCAGCTGCAGGTGACCCTGATAATCACATCAGCCAGAGGTGCATCCAGCTGCATGTGTCCCTGATAACTACTCTGGCAAGAGGTGCATCCAACTTCAAGTATTGCTGATAATTACATTGGCAAGAGTTGTATCCAGCTGTATGTGTCCATGATAATTACACTGGCAAGAGGTGCATCCAGCTGCACGTATCCCTGATAAGTACTCTGGCAAGAGGTGCATCCAGCTGCACGTGTCCCTGATAATTACTCCGGCAAGAGGAACATCCAGCTACACGTGTCCCAGATAATTACTCTGGCAAGAATTACATCCAGCTGCAAGTGACCCTGATAATTACACTGGCCAGAGGTGCATCCAGCTGCATGTGTCCCTGATAATTAATCTGGCAAGATTTGCATCCAGCTGAACGTGTCCCTGATAATTACTCCGGCAAGAGGTGCATCCAGCTGCACGTGACCCTGATAATTACTCCGGCAAGAGGTGCATCCAGCTGCACGGGTCCCTGATAATTACTCTGGCAAGAGGTGCATCCAGCTGCAGGTGATCCTGATAATTACACCAGCCAGAGGTGCATCCAGCTGCATGTGTCCCTGATAATTACTCTGGCAAGTGGTGCATCCAACTTCAAGTATTGCTGATAATTACATTGGCAAGAGTTGTATCCAGCTGTATGTGTCCATGATAATTACGCTGGCAAGAGGTGCATCCAGCTGCACGTATCCCTGATAAGTACTCTGGCAAGAGGTGCATCCAACTGCATGTGTCCCTGATAATTACAGTGGCCAAAGGTGCATCCAGCCGCACGTGTCCCTGATAATTACAAAGACAAGAGGTGCATCCAGCTGCATGTGACCTTATAAAAACAGCAGCAAGAGTTACAGCCAGCTGAAAGTGACCCTGATAATTACTCCGGCAAGAGTTACATCCAGCTGCAAGTTACCCTGAGAATTACTCCGGCAAGAGGTGCATCCAGCTGCATGTATCCCTGATAATTACTCTGGCAAGAGTTGCATCCAGCTGCACATGTCCCTGATAATTACTCCGGCAAGAGGTGCATCCACCTGCATGTGTCCCTGATAATTACTCCGGCAAGAGGAGCATCCAGCTACACGTGTCCCTGATAATTACTACACCCTGATAATTACACCGGCCAGAGGTGCATCCAGCTGCATGTGTCCCTGATAATTACTCCGGCAAGAGGTGCATCCAGCTGCACGTGTCCCTGATACTTACTCTGGAAAGAGGTGCATGCAGCTGTATGTGTCCCTGATAATTACTCCGGCAAGAGGTGCATCCAGCTGTATGTGTCCCTGATAAATACTCCGGCAAGAGGTGTATCCAGCTGTACGTGTCACTGATAATTACTCCGGCAAGAGGTGCATCCAGATGTATGTGTCCTTGATAATTATTCCGGCAAGAGGTGCATCCAGCTGCACGTGTCCCTGATAATTACTGTGGCAAGAGGTGCATCCAGCTGCACGTGTCCCTGATAATTACAAAGACAAGAGGTGAATCCAGCTGCAAGTGAACCTTATAATTACTCCGGCAAGAGGTGTATCCAGCTGTATGTGTCCCTGGTAATTATTCCGGCAAGAGGTGCATCCAGCTGTACGTGTCCCTGATAATTTCTGCGGGAGAGGTGCATCCAGCTGCAAGTGAACCTTATAATTACAGTGGACAGAGGTGCATCCAGCTGCAAGTGACCCTGATAATTACAGCGGCAAGAGGTGCATCAAGCTGTACGTGTCCCTGATAATTACAAAGACAAGAGGTGCATCAAGCTGCATGTGTCCCTGATAATTATTCCGGCAAGAGGTGCATCCAGCTGAACATTTTCCTGATAATTACAAAGACAATAGGTGCATCCAGCTGCATGTGTCCCTGATAATTACTCTTGCAAGAGGTGCATCAAGCTGCACGTGTCCCTGATAATTTCAAAGACAAGTGGTGCATCCAGCTGCATGTGTCCCTGATAATTACACTGGCAAGATTTGCATCCAGCTGAACGTGTCCCTGATAATTACTCCGGCAAGAGGTACATCCAGCTGCACGTGTCCCTGATACTTACTCTGGCAAGAGATGCATCCAGCGGCAGGTGATCCTAATAATTACACCAGCAAGAGGTGCATCCAGCTGCATGTGTCCCTGATAATTACTCTGGCAAGAGGTGCATCCATCTTCAAGTATCCCTGATATTTACACTGGCAAGAGTTGCATCCAGCTGTATGTGTCCATCATAATTATAGCGGCAAGAGGTGCATCCAGCTGCAAGTGAACCTTATAATTACAGCGGCAGAGGTGCATCCACCTGCAAGTGACCCTGATAATTACTCCAGCAAGAGGTGCATCCAGCTGCACGTGTCCCTGACAATTACAGCGGCAAGAGTTACATCCAGCTGCACGTGTCCCTGATAATTACAAAGACAAGAGGGTCATCCAGCTGCATGTGTCCATGGTAATTATTCCGGCAAGAGATGTTTCCAGCTGTACGTTTTCCTGATAATTACAAAGACAAGAGGTGCATCCAGCTGCATGTGTCCCTGATAATTACTCCAGCAAGAGGTGCATCCAGCTGCACGTGTCCCTGATACTTACTCTGGAAAGAGGTGCATCCAGCTGCAAGTGACCCTGATAATTAGAGCGGCAAGAGGTGCATCAAGCTGTACGTGTCCCTGATAATTACAAAGAAAAGAGGTGCATCCAGCTGCATGTGTCCCTGATAATTATTCCGGCAAGACGTGCATCCAGCTGAACATTTTCCTGATAATTACAAAGACAATAGGTGCATCCAGCTGCATGTGTCCCTGATAATTACTCTTGCAAGAGGTGCATCCAGCTGCACGTGTCCCTGATAATTTCAAAGACAAGTGGTGCATCCAGCTGCATGTGTCCCTGATAATTACACTGGCAAGATTTGCATCCAGCTGAACGTATCCCTTATAATTACAGCGCCAAGAGTTACATCCAGCTGCAAGTGACCCTGATAATTACTCCGGCAAGAGGTGCATCCAGCTGCATTTATCCCTGTTAATTATTCCGGCAAGAGATGCATCCAGCTGAACGTGTCTCTGATAATTACTCCGGCAAGAGGTGCATCCAGCTGCATGTATCCTTGATAATTACTCCGGCAAGAGTTGCATCCAGCTGCACATGTCCCTGATAATTACTCCGGCAAGAGGTGCATCCACCTGCATGTGTCCCTGATAATTACTCCGGCAAGAGGAGCATCCAGCTGAACGTGTCCCTGATAATTAATCTGGCAAGAGGTGCATCCAGCTGCACGTTTTCCTGATAATTACAAAGACAAGAGGTGCATCCAGCTGCATGTGTCCCTGATAATTAATCTGGCAATATTTGCATCCAGCTGAACGTGTCCCTGATAATTACTCCGGCAAGAGGTGCATCCAGCTGCACGTGTCCCTGATAATTACTCTGGCAAGTGGTGCATCCAGCTGCACGTGTCCCTGATCATTACTATGGTAAGAGGTGCATCCAGCTGGAGGTGACCCTGATAATTACACTGGCCAGAGGTGCATCCAGCTGCAAGTGAACCTTATAATTACAGCGGCAAGAGTTACATCCAGCTGCAAGTGACCCTGAGAATTACTCCGGCAAGAGGTGCATCCAGCTGCATGTATCCCTGATAATTACTCTGGCAAGAGTTGCATCCAGCTGCACATGTCCCTGATAATTACTCCGGCAAGAGGTGCATCCACCTGCATGTGTCCCTGATAATTACTCCGGCAAGAGGAGCATCCAGCTACACGTGTCCCTGATAATTACTAAACCCTGATAATTACACCGGCCTGAGGTGCATCCAGCTGCATGTGTTCCTGAAATTTACACTGGCAAGATTTGCATCCAGCTGAACGTGTCCCTGATAATTACTCTGGCAAGAGGTGCATCCAGCTGCAGGTGACCCTGATAATCACATCAGCCAGAGGTGCATCCAGCTGCATGTGTCCCTGATAACTACTCTGGCAAGAGGTGCATCCAACTTCAAGTATTGCTGATAATTACATTGGCAAGAGGTGCATCCAGCTGCATGTGTCCCTGATAATTAATCTGGCAATATTTGCATCCAGCTGAACGTGTCCCTGATAATTACTCCGGCAAGAGGTGCATCCAGCTGCACGTGTCCCTGATAATTACTCCGGCAAGAGGTGCATCCAGCTGCACGGGTCCCTGATAATTACTCTGGCAAGAGGTGCATCCAGCTGCAAGTGAACCTTATAATTACAGCGGCAGAGGTGCATCCACCTGCAAGTGACCCTGATAATTACTCCAGCAAGAGGTGCATCCAGCTGCACGTGTCCCTGACAATTACAGCGGCAAGAGTTACATCCAGCTGCACGTGTCCCTGATAATTACAAAGACAAGAGGGTCATCCAGCTGCATGTGTCCATGGTAATTATTCCGGCAAGAGATGTTTCCAGCTGTACGTTTTCCTGATAATTACAAAGACAAGAGGTGCATCCAGCTGCATGTGTCCCTGATAATTACTCCAGCAAGAGGTGCATCCAGCTGCACGTGTCCCTGATACTTACTCTGGAAAGAGGTGCATCCAGCTGCAAGTGACCCTGATAATTAGAGCGGCAAGAGGTGCATCAAGCTGTACGTGTCCCTGATAATTACAAAGAAAAGAGGTGCATCCAGCTGCATGTGTCCCTGATAATTATTCCGGCAAGACGTGCATCCAGCTGAACATTTTCCTGATAATTACAAAGACAATAGGTGCATCCAGCTGCATGTGTCCCTGATAATTACTCTTGCAAGAGGTGCATCCAGCTGCACGTGTCCCTGATAATTTCAAAGACAAGTGGTGCATCCAGCTGCATGTGTCCCTGATAATTACACTGGCAAGATTTGCATCCAGCTGAACGTATCCCTTATAATTACAGCGCCAAGAGTTACATCCAGCTGCAAGTGACCCTGATAATTACTCCGGCAAGAGGTGCATCCAGCTGCATTTATCCCTGTTAATTATTCCGGCAAGAGATGCATCCAGCTGAACGTGTCTCTGATAATTACTCCGGCAAGAGGTGCATCCAGCTGCATGTATCCTTGATAATTACTCCGGCAAGAGTTGCATCCAGCTGCACATGTCCCTGATAATTACTCCGGCAAGAGGTGCATCCACCTGCATGTGTCCCTGATAATTACTCCGGCAAGAGGAGCATCCAGCTGAACGTGTCCCTGATAATTAATCTGGCAAGAGGTGCATCCAGCTGCACGTTTTCCTGATAATTACAAAGACAAGAGGTGCATCCAGCTGCATGTGTCCCTGATAATTAATCTGGCAATATTTGCATCCAGCTGAACGTGTCCCTGATAATTACTCCGGCAAGAGGTGCATCCAGCTGCACGTGTCCCTGATAATTACTCTGGCAAGTGGTGCATCCAGCTGCACGTGTCCCTGATCATTACTATGGTAAGAGGTGCATCCAGCTGGAGGTGACCCTGATAATTACACTGGCCAGAGGTGCATCCAGCTGCAAGTGAACCTTATAATTACAGCGGCAAGAGTTACATCCAGCTGCAAGTGACCCTGAGAATTACTCCGGCAAGAGGTGCATCCAGCTGCATGTATCCCTGATAATTACTCTGGCAAGAGTTGCATCCAGCTGCACATGTCCCTGATAATTACTCCGGCAAGAGGTGCATCCACCTGCATGTGTCCCTGATAATTACTCCGGCAAGAGGAGCATCCAGCTACACGTGTCCCTGATAATTACTAAACCCTGATAATTACACCGGCCTGAGGTGCATCCAGCTGCATGTGTTCCTGAAATTTACACTGGCAAGATTTGCATCCAGCTGAACGTGTCCCTGATAATTACTCTGGCAAGAGGTGCATCCAGCTGCAGGTGACCCTGATAATCACATCAGCCAGAGGTGCATCCAGCTGCATGTGTCCCTGATAACTACTCTGGCAAGAGGTGCATCCAACTTCAAGTATTGCTGATAATTACATTGGCAAGAGGTGCATCCAGCTGCATGTGTCCCTGATAATTAATCTGGCAATATTTGCATCCAGCTGAACGTGTCCCTGATAATTACTCCGGCAAGAGGTGCATCCAGCTGCACGTGTCCCTGATAATTACTCCGGCAAGAGGTGCATCCAGCTGCACGGGTCCCTGATAATTACTCTGGCAAGAGGTGCATCCAGCTGGAGGTGACCCTGATAATTACACTGGCCAGAGGTACATCCAGCTGCAAGTGACCCTGAGAATTACTCCGGCAAGAGGTTCATCTAGCTGCATGTGTCCCTGATAATTATTCGTGCAAGAGATGCATCCAGCTGTGCGTGTCCCTGATAATTACAGTGGCAAGAGGTCCATCGAGCTGCACATGTCCCTGATAATTACTCCGGCAAGAGGTTCATCCAGCTGCATGTGTCCCTGATAATTACTCCGGCAAGAGGAGCAACCAGCTACACGTGTCCCTGATAATTACTCCACCCTGATAATTACACCGGCCAGAGGTGCATCCAGCTGCATGTGTCCCTGATAACTACACTGGCAAGATTTGCATCCAGCTGCAGGTGACCCTGATAATTACATCAGCCAGAGGTGCATCCAGCTGCATGTGTCCCTGATAATTACTCTGGCAAGAGGTGCATCCAACTTCAAGTATCGCTGATAATTACACTGGCAAGAGTTGTATCCAGCTGTATGTGTCCATGATAATTACTCTGGCAAGTGGTGCATCCAGCTGAACGTATCCCTTATAATTACAGCAGCAAGAGTTACATCCAGCTGCAAGTGACCCTGATAATTACTCCGGCAAGAGGTGCATCCAGCTGCATGTGTCCCTGATAATTACTCTGGCAAGTGGTGCATACAGCTGAACGTATCCCTTATAATTACAGCGCCAAGAGTTACATCCAGCTGCAAGTGACCCTGATAATTACTCCGGCAAGAGGTGCATCCAGCTGCATTTATCCCTGTTAATTATTCCGGCAAGAGATGCATCCAGCTGTACGTGTCTCTGATAATTACTCCGGCAAGAGGTGCATCCAGCTGCATGTATCCCTGATAATTACTCCGGCAAGAGTTGCATCCAGCTGCACATATCCCTGATAATTACTCCGGCAAGAGGTGCATCCACCTGCATGTGTCCCTGATAATTACTCCGGCAAGAGGAGCATCCAGCTACAATTGTCCCTGATAATTACTCCACCCTGATAATTACACCGGCCAGAGGTGCATCCAGCTGCATTTGTCCCTGATAATTACACTGGCAAGATTTGCATCCAGCTGAACGTGTCCCTGATAATTACTCTGGCAAGAGGTGCATCCATCTGCACGTTTTCCTGATAATTACAAAGACAAGAGGTGCATCCAGCTGCATGTGTCCCTGATAATTAATCTGGCAATATTTGCATCCAGATGAACGTGTCCCTGATAATTACTCCGGCAAGAGGTGCATCCAGCTGCACGTGTCCCCGATAATTACTCTGGCAAGTGGTGCATCCAGCTGCACGTGTCCCTGATCATTACTATGGTAAGAGGTGCATCCAGCTGGAGGTGACCCTGATAATTACACTGGCCAGAGGTGCATCCAGCTGCAAGTGAACCTTATAATTACAGCGGCAAGAGTTACATCCAGCTGCAAGTGACCCTGAGAATTACTCCGGCAAGAGGTGCATCCAGCTGCATGTATCCCTGATAATTACTCTGGCAAGAGTTGCATCCAGCTGCTCATGTCCCTGATAATTACTCCGGCAAGAGGAGCATCCAGCTACACGTGTCCCTGATAATTACTACACCCTGATAATTACACCGGCCTGAGGTGCATCCATCTGCATGTGTCCCTGATATTTACACTGGCAAGATTTGCATCCAGCTGAACGTGTCCCTGATAATTACTCTGGCAAGAGGTGCATCCAGCTGCAGGTGACCCTGATAATCACATCAACCAGAGGTGCATCCAGCTGCATGTGTCCCTGATAACTACTCTGGCAAGAGGTGCATCCAACTTCAAGTATTGCTGATAATTACATTGGCAAGAGTTGTATCCAGCTGTATGTGTCCATGATAATTACACTGGCAAGAGGTGCATCCAGCTGCACATATCCCTGATTAGTACTCTGGCAAGAGGTGCATCCAGCTGCACGTGTCCCTGATAATTACTCCGGCAAGAGGAACATCCAGCGACACGTGTCCCAGATAATTACTCTGGCAAGAATTACATCCAGCTGCAAGTGACCCTGATAATTACACTGGCCAGAGGTGCATTCAGCTGCATGTGTCCCTGATAATTAATCTGGCAAGATTTGCATCCAGCTGAACGTGTCCCTGATAATTACTCCGGCAAGAGGTGCATCCAGTTGCACGTGTCCCTGATAATTACTCTGGCAAGAGGTGCATCCAGCTGCACGGGTCCCTGATAATTACTCTGGCAAGAGGTGCATCCAGCTGGAGGTGACCCTGATAATTACACTGGCCAGAGGTGCATCCAGCTGCAAGTGAACCTTATAATTACAGCGGCAAGAGTTACATCCAGCTGCTAGTGACCCTGAGAATTACTCCGGCAAGAGGTGCATCCAGCTGCATGTATCCCTGATAATTACTCTGGCAAGAGTTGCATCCAGCTGCACATGTCCCTGATAATTACTCCGGCAAGAGGTGCATCCACCTGCCTGTGTCCCTGATAATTACTCCGGCAAGAGGAGCATCCAGCTACACGTGTCCCTGATAATTACTACACCCTGATAATTACACCGGCCAGAGGTGCATCCAGCTGCATGTGTCCCTGATATTTACACTGGCAAGATTTGCATCCAGCTGAACGTGTCCCTGATAATTACTCTGTCAAGAGGTGCATCCAGCTGCAGGTGACCCTGATAATCACATCAGCCAGAGGTGCATCCAGCTGCATGTGTCCCTGATAACTACTCTGGCAAGAGGTGCATCCAACTTCAAGTATTGCTGATAATTACATTGGCAAGAGTTGTATCCAGCTGTATGTGTCCATGATAATTACACTGGCAATAGGTGCATCCAGCTGCACGTATCCCTGATAAGTACTCTGGCAAGAGGTGCATCCAGCTGCACGTGTCCCTGATAATTACTCCGGCAAGAGGAACATCCAGCTACACGTGTCCCAGATAATTACTCTGGCAAGAATTACATCCAGCTGCAAGTGACCCTGATAATTACACTGGCCAGAGGTGCATCCAGCTGCATGTGTCCCTGATAATTAATCTGGCAAGATTTGCATCCAGCTGAACGTGTCCCTGATAATTACTCCGGCAAGAGGTGCATCCAGCTGCACGTGACCCTGATAATTACTCCGGCAAGAGGTGCATCCAGCTGCACGGGTCCCTGATAATTACTCTGGCAAGAGGTGCATCCAGCTGCAGGTGATCCTGATAATTACACCAGCCAGAGGTGCATCCAGCTGCATGTGTCCCTGATAATTACTCTGGCAAGTGGTGCATCCAACTTCAAGTATTGCTGATAATTACATTGGCAAGAGTTGTATCCAGCTGTATGTGTCCATGATAATTACAAAGACAAGAGGTGCATCCAGCTGCATGTGACCTTATAAAAACAGCAGCAAGATTTACAGCCAGCTGAAAGTGACCCTGATAATTACTCCGGCAAGAGTTACATCCAGCTGCAAGTGACCCTGAGAATTACTCCGGCAAGAGGTGCATCCAGCTGCATGTATCCCTGATAATTACTCTGGCAAGAGTTGCATCCAGCTGCACATGTCCCTGATAATTACTCCGGCAAGAGGTGCATCCACCTGCATGTGTCCCTGATAATTACTCCGGCAAGAGGAGCATCCAGCTACACGTGTCCCTGATAATTACTACACCCTGATAATTACACCGGCCAGAGGTGCATCCAGCTGCATGTGTCCCTGATAATTACTCCGGCAAGAGGTGCATCCAGCTGCACGTGTCCCTGATACTTACTCTGGAAAGAGGTGCATGCAGCTGTATGTGTCCCTGATAATTACTCCGGCAAGAGGTGCATCCAGCTGTATGTGTCCCTGATAAATACTCCGGCAAGAGGTGTATCCAGCTGTACGTGTCACTGATAATTACTCCGGCAAGAGGTGCATCCAGCTGTATGTGTCCTTGATAATTATTCCGGCAAGAGGTGCATCCAGCTGCACGTGTCCCTGATAATTACTGTGGCAAGAGGTGCATCCAGCTGCACGTGTCCCTGATAATTACAAAGACAAGAGGTGAATCCAGCTGCAAGTGAACCTTATAATTACTCCGGCAAGAGGTGTATCCAGCTGTATGTGTCCCTGGTAATTATTCCGGCAAGAGGTGCATCCAGCTGTACGTGTCCCTGATAATTTCTGCGGGAGAGGTGCATCCAGCTGCAAGTGAACCTTATAATTACAGTGGACAGATGTGCATCCAGCTGCAAGTGACCCTGATAATTACAGCGGCAAGAGGTGCATCAAGCTGTACGTGTCCCTGATAATTACAAAGACAAGAGGTGCATCAAGCTGCATGTGTCCCTGATAATTATTCCGGCAAGAGGTGCATCCAGCTGAACATTTTCCTGATAATTACAAAGACAATAGGTGCATCCAGCTGCATGTGTCCCTGATAATTACTCTTGCAAGAGGTGCATCCAGCTGCATGTGTCCCTGATAATTACACTGGCAAGATTTGCATCCAGCTGAACGTGTCCCTGATAATTACTCCGGCAAGAGGAACATCCAGCTACACGTGTCCCAGATAATTACTCTGGCAAGAATTACATCCAGCTGCAAGTGACCCTGATAATTACACTGGCCAGAGGTGCATTCAGCTGCATGTGTCCCTGATAATTAATCTGGCAAGATTTGCATCCAGCTGAACGTGTCCATGATAATTACTCCGGCAAGAGGTGCATCCAGTTGCACGTGTCCCTGATAATTACTCTGGCAAGAGGTGCATCCAGCTGCACGGGTCCCTGATAATTACTCTGGCAAGAGGTGCATCCAGCTGGAGGTGACCCTGATAATTACACTGGCCAGAGGTGCATCCAGCTGCAAGTGAACCTTATAATTACAGCGGCAAGAGTTACATCCAGCTGCAAGTGACCCTGAGAATTACTCCGGCAAGAGGTGCATCCAGCTGCATGTATCCCTGATAATTACTCTGGCAAGAGTTGCATCCAGCTGCACATGTCCCTGATAATTACTCCGGCAAGAGGTGCATCCACCTGCCTGTGTCCCTGATAATTACTCCGGCAAGAGGAGCATCCAGCTACACGTGTCCCTGATAATTACTACACCCTGATAATTACACCGGCCAGAGGTGCATCCAGCTGCATGTGTCCCTGATATTTACACTGGCAAGATTTGCATCCAGCTGAACGTGTCCCTGATAATTACTCTGTCAAGAGGTGCATCCAGCTGCAGGTGACCCTGATAATCACATCAGCCAGAGGTGCATCCAGCTGCATGTGTCCCTGATAACTACTCTGGCAAGAGGTGCATCCAACTTCAAGTATTGCTGATAATTACATTGGCAAGAGTTGTATCCAGCTGTATGTGTCCATGATAATTACACTGGCAAGAGGTGCATCCAGCTGCACGTATCCCTGATAAGTACTCTGGCAAGAGGTGCATCCAGCTGCACGTGTCCCTGATAATTACTCCGGCAAGAGGAACATCCAGCTACACGTGTCCCAGATAATTACTCTGGCAAGAATTACATCCAGCTGCAAGTGACCCTGATAATTACACTGGCCAGAGGTGCATCCAGCTGCATGTGTCCCTGATAATTAATCTGGCAAGATTTGCATCCAGCTGAACGTGTCCCTGATAATTACTCCGGCAAGAGGTGCATCCAGCTGCACGTGACCCTGATAATTACTCCGGCAAGAGGTGCATCCAGCTGCACGGGTCCCTGATAATTACTCTGGCAAGAGGTGCATCCAGCTGCAGGTGATCCTGATAATTACACCAGCCAGAGGTGCATCCAGCTGCATGTGTCCCTGATAATTACTCTGGCAAGTGGTGCATCCAACTTCAAGTATTGCTGATAATTACATTGGCAAGAGTTGTATCCAGCTGTATGTGTCCATGATAATTACGCTGGCAAGAGGTGCATCCAGCTGCACGTATCCCTGATAAGTACTCTGGCAAGAGGTGCATCCAACTGCATGTGTCCCTGATAATTACAGTGGCCAAAGGTGCATCCAGCCGCACGTGTCCCTGATAATTACAAAGACAAGAGGTGCATCCAGCTGCATGTGACCTTATAAAAACAGCAGCAAGATTTACAGCCAGCTGAAAGTGACCCTGATAATTACTCCGGCAAGAGTTACATCCAGCTGCAAGTGACCCTGAGAATTACTCCGGCAAGAGGTGCATCCAGCTGCATGTATCCCTGATAATTACTCTGGCAAGAGTTGCATCCAGCTGCACATGTCCCTGATAATTACTCCGGCAAGAGGTGCATCCACCTGCATGTGTCCCTGATAATTACTCCGGCAAGAGGAGCATCCAGCTACACGTGTCCCTGATAATTACTACACCCTGATAATTACACCGGCCAGAGGTGCATCCAGCTGCATGTGTCCCTGATAATTACTCCGGCAAGAGGTGCATCCAGCTGCACGTGTCCCTGATACTTACTCTGGAAAGAGGTGCATGCAGCTGTATGTGTCCCTGATAATTACTCCGGCAAGAGGTGCATCCAGCTGTATGTGTCCCTGATAAATACTCCGGCAAGAGGTGTATCCAGCTGTACGTGTCACTGATAATTACTCCGGCAAGAGGTGCATCCAGCTGTATGTGTCCTTGATAATTATTCCGGCAAGAGGTGCATCCAGCTGCACGTGTCCCTGATAATTACTGTGGCAAGAGGTGCATCCAGCTGCACGTGTCCCTGATAATTACAAAGACAAGAGGTGAATCCAGCTGCAAGTGAACCT
Source organism: Narcine bancroftii (assembly GCF_036971445.1). NCBI lineage: Eukaryota > Metazoa > Chordata > Chondrichthyes > Torpediniformes > Narcinidae > Narcine > Narcine bancroftii. Next base: position 38,836,585 of record NC_091481.1, read on the forward strand.
TATAATTACTCCGGCAAGAGGTGTATCCAGCTGTATGTGTCCCTGGTAATTATTCCGGCAAGAGGTGCATCCAGCTGCACGTGTCCCTGATAATTACAAAGACAAGAGGTGAATCCAGCTGCAAGTGAACCTTATAATTACTCCGGCAAGAGGTGTATCCAGCTGTATGTGTCCCTGGTAATTATTCCGGCAAGAGGTGCATCCAGCTGTACGTGTCCCTGATAATTTCTGCGGGAGAGGTGCATCCAGCTGCAAGTGAACCTTATAATTACAGTGGACAGATGTGCATCCAGCTGCAAGTGACCCTGATAATTACAGCGGCAAGAGGTGCATCAAGCTGTACGTGTCCCTGATAATTACAAAGACAAGAGGTGCATCAAGCTGCATGTGTCCCTGATAATTATTCCGGCAAGAGGTGCATCCAGCTGAACATTTTCCTGATAATTACAAAGACAATAGGTGCATCCAGCTGCATGTGTCCCTGATAATTACTCTTGCAAGAGGTGCATCCAGCTGCACGTGTCCCTGATAATTTCAAAGACAAGTGGTGCATCCAGCTGCATGTGTCCCTGATAATTACACTGGCAAGATTTGCATCCAGCTGAACGTGTCCCTGATAATTACTCCGGCAAGAGGAACATCCAGCTACACGTGTCCCAGATAATTACTCTGGCAAGAATTACATCCAGCTGCAAGTGACCCTGATAATTACACTGGCCAGAGGTGCATTCAGCTGCATGTGTCCCTGATAATTAATCTGGCAAGATTTGCATCCAGCTGAACGTGTCCCTGATAATTACTCCGGCAAGAGGTGCATCCAGTTGCACGTGTCCCTGATAATTACTCTGGCAAGAGGTGCATCCAGCTGCACGGGTCCCTGATAATTACTCTGGCAAGAGGTGCATCCAGCTGGAGGTGACCCTGATAATTACACTGGCCAGAGGTGCATCCAGCTGCAAGTGAACCTTATAATTACAGCGGCAAGAGTTACATCCAGCTGCAAGTGACCCTGAGAATTACTCCGGCAAGAGGTGCATCCAGCTGCATGTATCCCTGATAATTACTCTGGCAAGAGTTGCATCCAGCTGCACATGTCCCTGATAATTACTCCGGCAAGAGGTGCATCCACCTGCCTGTGTCCCTGATAATTACTCCGGCAAGAGGAGCATCCAGCTACACGTGTCCCTGATAATTACTACACCCTGATAATTACACCGGCCAGAGGTGCATCCAGCTGCATGTGTCCCTGATATTTACACTGGCAAGATTTGCATCCAGCTGAACGTGTCCCTGATAATTACTCTGTCAAGAGGTGCATCCAGCTGCAGGTGACCCTGATAATCACATCAGCCAGAGGTGCATCCAGCTGCATGTGTCCCTGATAACTACTCTGGCAAGAGGTGCATCCAACTTCAAGTATTGCTGATAATTACATTGGCAAGAGTTGTATCCAGCTGTATGTGTCCATGATAATTACACTGGCAAGAGGTGCATCCAGCTGCACGTATCCCTGATAAGTACTCTGGCAAGAGGTGCATCCAGCTGCACGTGTCCCTGATAATTACTCCGGCAAGAGGAACATCCAGCTACACGTGTCCCAGATAATTACTCTGGCAAGAATTACTTCCAGCTGCAAGTGACCCTGATAATTACACTGGCCAGAGGTGCATCCAGCTGCATGTGTCCCTGATAATTAATCTGGCAAGATTTGCATCCAGCTGAACGTGTCCCTGATAATTACTCCGGCAAGAGGTGCATCCAGCTGCACGTGACCCTGATAATTACTCCGGCAAGAGGTGCATCCAGCTGCACGGGTCCCTGATAATTACTCTGGCAAGAGGTGCATCCAGCTGCAGGTGATCCTGATAATTACACCAGCCAGAGGTGCATCCAGCTGCATGTGTCCCTGATAATTACTCTGGCAAGTGGTGCATCCAACTTCAAGTATTGCTGATAATTACATTGGCAAGAGTTGTATCCAGCTGTATGTGTCCATGATAATTACGCTGGCAAGAGGTGCATCCAGCTGCACGTATCCCTGATAAGTACTCTGGCAAGAGGTGCATCCAACTGCATGTGTCCCTGATAATTACAGTGGCCAAAGGTGCATCCAGCCGCACGTGTCCCTGATAATTACAAAGACAAGAGGTGCATCCAACTGCATGTGACCTTATAAAAACAGCAGCAAGATTTACAGCCAGCTGAAAGTGACCCTGATAATTACTCCGGCAAGAGTTACATCCAGCTGCAAGTGACCCTGAGAATTACTCCGGCAAGAGGTGCATCCAGCTGCATGTATCCCTGATAATTACTCTGGCAAGAGTTGCATCCAGCTGCACATGTCCCTGATAATTACTCCGGCAAGAGGTGCATCCACCTGCATGTGTCCCTGATAATTACTCCGGCAAGAGGAGCATCCAGCTACACGTGTCCCTGATAATTACTACACCCTGATAATTACACCGGCCAGAGGTGCATCCAGCTGCATGTGTCCCTGATAATTACTCCGGCAAGAGGTGCATCCAGCTGCACGTGTCCCTGATACTTACTCTGGAAAGAGGTGCATGCAGCTGTATGTGTCCCTGATAATTACTCCGGCAAGAGGTGCATCCAGCTGTATGTGTCCCTGATAAATACTCCGGCAAGAGGTGTATCCAGCTGTACGTGTCACTGATAATTACTCCGGCAAGAGGTGCATCCAGCTGTATGTGTCCTTGATAATTATTCCGGCAAGAGGTGCATCCAGCTGCACGTGTCCCTGATAATTACTGTGGCAAGAGGTGCATCCAGCTGCACGTGTCCCTGATAATTACAAAGACAAGAGGTGAATCCAGCTGCAAGTGAACCTTATAATTACTCCGGCAAGAGGTGTATCCAGCTGTATGTGTCCCTGGTAATTATTCCGGCAAGAGGTGCATCCAGCTGCACGTGTCCCTGATAATTACAAAGACAAGAGGTGAATCCAGCTGCAAGTGAACCTTATAATTACTCCGGCAAGAGGTGTATCCAGCTGTATGTGTCCCTGGTAATTATTCCGGCAAGAGGTGCATCCAGCTGTACGTGTCCCTGATAATTTCTGCGGGAGAGGTGCATCCAGCTGCAAGTGAACCTTATAATTACAGTGGACAGATGTGCATCCAGCTGCAAGTGACCCTGATAATTACAGCGGCAAGAGGTGCATCAAGCTGTACGTGTCCCTGATAATTACAAAGACAAGAGGTGCATCAAGCTGCATGTGTCCCTGATAATTATTCCGGCAAGAGGTGCATCCAGCTGAACATTTTCCTGATAATTACAAAGACAATAGGTGCATCCAGCTGCATGTGTCCCTGATAATTACTCTTGCAAGAGGTGCATCCAGCTGCACGTGTCCCTGATAATTTCAAAGACAAGTGGTGCATCCAGCTGCATGTGTCCCTGATAATTACACTGGCAAGATTTGCATCCAGCTGAACGTGTCCCTGATAATTACTCCGGCAAGAGGAACATCCAGCTACACGTGTCCCAGATAATTACTCTGGCAAGAATTACATCCAGCTGCAAGTGACCCTGATAATTACACTGGCCAGAGGTGCATTCAGCTGCATGTGTCCCTGATAATTAATCTGGCAAGATTTGCATCCAGCTGAACGTGTCCCTGATAATTACTCCGGCAAGAGGTGCATCCAGTTGCACGTGTCCCTGATAATTACTCTGGCAAGAGGTGCATCCAGCTGCACGGGTCCCTGATAATTACTCTGGCAAGAGGTGCATCCAGCTGGAGGTGACCCTGATAATTACACTGGCCAGAGGTGCATCCAGCTGCAAGTGAACCTTATAATTACAGCGGCAAGAGTTACATCCAGCTGCAAGTGACCCTGAGAATTACTCCGGCAAGAGGTGCATCCAGCTGCATGTATCCCTGATAATTACTCTGGCAAGAGTTGCATCCAGCTGCACATGTCCCTGATAATTACTCCGGCAAGAGGTGCATCCACCTGCCTGTGTCCCTGATAATTACTCCGGCAAGAGGAGCATCCAGCTACACGTGTCCCTGATAATTACTACACCCTGATAATTACACCGGCCAGAGGTGCATCCAGCTGCATGTGTCCCTGATATTTACACTGGCAAGATTTGCATCCAGCTGAACGTGTCCCTGATAATTACTCTGTCAAGAGGTGCATCCAGCTGCAGGTGACCCTGATAATCACATCAGCCAGAGGTGCATCCAGCTGCATGTGTCCCTGATAACTACTCTGGCAAGAGGTGCATCCAACTTCAAGTATTGCTGATAATTACATTGGCAAGAGTTGTATCCAGCTGTATGTGTCCATGATAATTACACTGGCAAGAGGTGCATCCAGCTGCACGTATCCCTGATAAGTACTCTGGCAAGAGGTGCATCCAGCTGCACGTGTCCCTGATAATTACTCCGGCAAGAGGAACATCCAGCTACACGTGTCCCAGATAATTACTCTGGCAAGAATTACATCCAGCTGCAAGTGACCCTGATAATTACACTGGCCAGAGGTGCATCCAGCTGCATGTGTCCCTGATAATTAATCTGGCAAGATTTGCATCCAGCTGAACGTGTCCCTGATAATTACTCCGGCAAGAGGTGCATCCAGCTGCACGTGACCCTGATAATTACTCCGGCAAGAGGTGCATCCAGCTGCACGGGTCCCTGATAATTACTCTGGCAAGAGGTGCATCCAGCTGCAGGTGATCCTGATAATTACACCAGCCAGAGGTGCATCCAGCTGCATGTGTCCCTGATAATTACTCTGGCAAGTGGTGCATCCAACTTCAAGTATTGCTGATAATTACATTGGCAAGAGTTGTATCCAGCTGTATGTGTCCATGATAATTACGCTGGCAAGAGGTGCATCCAGCTGCACGTATCCCTGATAAGTACTCTGGCAAGAGGTGCATCCAACTGCATGTGTCCCTGATAATTACAGTGGCCAAAGGTGCATCCAGCCGCACGTGTCCCTGATAATTACAAAGACAAGAGGTGCATCCAGCTGCATGTGACCTTATAAAAACAGCAGCAAGATTTACAGCCAGCTGAAAGTGACCCTGATAATTACTCCGGCAAGAGTTACATCCAGCTGCAAGTGACCCTGAGAATTACTCCGGCAAGAGGTGCATCCAGCTGCATGTATCCCTGATAATTACTCTGGCAAGAGTTGCATCCAGCTGCACATGTCCCTGATAATTACTCCGGCAAGAGGTGCATCCACCTGCATGTGTCCCTGATAATTACTCCGGCAAGAGGAGCATCCAGCTACACGTGTCCCTGATAATTACTACACCCTGATAATTACACCGGCCAGAGGTGCATCCAGCTGCATGTGTCCCTGATAATTACTCCGGCAAGAGGTGCATCCAGCTGCACGTGTCCCTGATACTTACTCTGGAAAGAGGTGCATGCAGCTGTATGTGTCCCTGATAATTACTCCGGCAAGAGGTGCATCCAGCTGTATGTGTCCCTGATAAATACTCCGGCAAGAGGTGTATCCAGCTGTACGTGTCACTGATAATTACTCCGGCAAGAGGTGCATCCAGCTGTATGTGTCCTTGATAATTATTCCGGCAAGAGGTGCATCCAGCTGCACGTGTCCCTGATAATTACTGTGGCAAGAGGTGCATCCAGCTGCACGTGTCCCTGATAATTACAAAGACAAGAGGTGAATCCAGCTGCAAGTGAACCTTATAATTACTCCGGCAAGAGGTGTATCCAGCTGTATGTGTCCCTGGTAATTATTCCGGCAAGAGGTGCATCCAGCTGTACGTGTCCCTGATAATTTCTGCGGGAGAGGTGCATCCATCTGCAAGTGAACCTTATAATTACAGTGGACAGATGTGCATCCAGCTGCAAGTGACCCTGATAATTACAGCGGCAAGAGGTGCATCAAGCTGTACGTGTCCCTGATAATTACAAAGACAAGAGGTGCATCAAGCTGCATGTGTCCCTGATAATTATTCCGGCAAGAGGTGCATCCAGCTGAACATTTTCCTGATAATTACAAAGACAATAGGTGCATCCAGCTGCATGTGTCCCTGATAATTACTCTTGCAAGAGGTGCATCCAGCTGCACGTGTCCCTGATAATTTCAAAGACAAGTGGTGCATCCAGCTGCATGTGTCCCTGATAATTACACTGGCAAGATTTGCATCCAGCTGAACGTGTCCCTGATAATTACTCTGGCAAGAGGTGCATCCATCTGCACGTTTTCCTGATAATTACAAAGACAAGAGGTGCATCCAGCTGCATGTGTCCCTGATAATTAATCTGGCAATATTTGCATCCAGCTGAACGTGTCCCTGATAATTACTCCGGCAAGAGGTGCATCCAGCTGCACGTGTCCCCGATAATTACTCTGGCAAGTGGTGCATCCAGCTGCACGTGTCCCTGATCATTACTATGGTAAGAGGTGCATCCAGCTGGAGGTGACCCTGATAATTACACTGGCCAGAGGTGCATCCAGCTGCAAGTGAACCTTATAATTACAGCGGCAAGAGTTACATCCAGCTGCAAGTGACCCTGAGAATTACTCCGGCAAGAGGTGCATCCAGCTGCATGTATCCCTGATAATTACTCTGGCAAGAGTTGCATCCAGCTGCTCATGTCCCTGATAATTACTCCGGCAAGAGGAGCATCCAGCTACACGTGTCCCTGATAATTACTACACCCTGATAATTACACCGGCCTGAGGTGCATCCATCTGCATGTGTCCCTGATATTTACACTGGCAAGATTTGCATCCAGCTGAACGTGTCCCTGATAATTACTCTGGCAAGAGGTGCATCCAGCTGCAGGTGACCCTGATAATCACATCAACCAGAGGTGCATCCAGCTGCATGTGTCCCTGATAACTACTCTGGCAAGAGGTGCATCCAACTTCAAGTATTGCTGATAATTACATTGGCAAGAGTTGTATCCAGCTGTATGTGTCCATGATAATTACACTGGCAAGAGGTGCATCCAGCTGCACATATCCCTGATTAGTACTCTGGCAAGAGGTGCATCCAGCTGCACGTGTCCCTGATAATTACTCCGGCAAGAGGAACATCCAGCTACACGTGTCCCAGATAATTACTCTGGCAAGAATTACATCCAGCTGCAAGTGACCCTGATAATTACACTGGCCAGAGGTGCATTCAGCTGCATGTGTCCCTGATAATTAATCTGGCAAGATTTGCATCCAGCTGAACGTGTCCCTGATAATTACTCCGGCAAGAGGTGCATCCAGTTGCACGTGTCCCTGATAATTACTCTGGCAAGAGGTGCATCCAGCTGCACGGGTCCCTGATAATTACTCTGGCAAGAGGTGCATTCAGCTGGAGGTGACCCTGATAATTACACTGGCCAGAGGTGCATCCAGCTGCAAGTGAACCTTATAATTACAGCGGCAAGAGTTACATCCAGCTGCAAGTGACCCTGAGAATTACTCCGGCAAGAGGTGCATCCAGCTGCATGTATCCCTGATAATTACTCTGGCAAGAGTTGCATCCAGCTGCACATGTCCCTGATAATTACTCCGGCAAGAGGTGCATCCACCTGCCTGTGTCCCTGATAATTACTCCGGCAAGAGGAGCATCCAGCTACACGTGTCCCTGATAATTACTACACCCTGATAATTACACCGGCCAGAGGTGCATCCAGCTGCATGTGTCCCTGATATTTACACTGGCAAGATTTGCATCCAGCTGAACGTGTCCCTGATAATTACTCTGTCAAGAGGTGCATCCAGCTGCAGGTGACCCTGATAATCACATCAGCCAGAGGTGCATCCAGCTGCATGTGTCCCTGATAACTACTCTGGCAAGAGGTGCATCCAACTTCAAGTATTGCTGATAATTACATTGGCAAGAGTTGTATCCAGCTGTATGTGTCCATGATAATTACACTGGCAAGAGGTGCATCCAGCTGCACGTATCCCTGATAAGTACTCTGGCAAGAGGTGCATCCAGCTGCACGTGTCCCTGATAATTACTCCGGCAAGAGGAACATCCAGCTACACGTGTCCCAGATAATTACTCTGGCAAGAATTACATCCAGCTGCAAGTGACCCTGATAATTACACTGGCCAGAGGTGCATCCAGCTGCATGTGTCCCTGATAATTAATCTGGCAAGATTTGCATCCAGCTGAACGTGTCCCTGATAATTACTCCGGCAAGAGGTGCATCCAGCTGCACGTGACCCTGATAATTACTCCGGCAAGAGGTGCATCCAGCTGCACGGGTCCCTGATAATTACTCTGGCAAGAGGTGCATCCAGCTGCAGGTGATCCTGATAATTACACCAGCCAGAGGTGCATCCAGCTGCATGTGTCCCTGATAATTACTCTGGCAAGTGGTGCATCCAACTTCAAGTATTGCTGATAATTACATTGGCAAGAGTTGTATCCAGCTGTATGTGTCCATGATAATTACGCTGGCAAGAGGTGCATCCAGCTGCACGTATCCCTGATAAGTACTCTGGCAAGAGGTGCATCCAACTGCATGTGTCCCTGATAATTACAGTGGCCAAAGGTGCATCCAGCCGCACGTGTCCCTGATAATTACAAAGACAAGAGGTGCATCCAGCTGCATGTGACCTTATAAAAACAGCAGCAAGATTTACAGCCAGCTGAAAGTGACCCTGATAATTACTCCGGCAAGAGTTACATCCAGCTGCAAGTGACCCTGAGAATTACTCCGGCAAGAGGTGCATCCAGCTGCATGTATCCCTGATAATTACTCTGGCAAGAGTTGCATCCAGCTGCACATGTCCCTGATAATTACTCCGGCAAGAGGTGCATCCACCTGCATGTGTCCCTGATAATTACTCCGGCAAGAGGAGCATCCAGCTACACGTGTCCCTGATAATTACTACACCCTGATAATTACACCGGCCAGAGGTGCATCCAGCTGCATGTGTCCCTGATAATTACTCCGGCAAGAGGTGCATCCAGCTGCACGTGTCCCTGATACTTACTCTGGAAAGAGGTGCATGCAGCTGTATGTGTCCCTGATAATTACTCCGGCAAGAGGTGCATCCAGCTGTATGTGTCCCTGATAAATACTCCGGCAAGAGGTGTATCCAGCTGTACGTGTCACTGATAATTACTCCGGCAAGAGGTGCATCCAGCTGTATGTGTCCTTGATAATTATTCCGGCAAGAGGTGCATCCAGCTGCACGTGTCCCTGATAATTACTGTGGCAAGAGGTGCATCCAGCTGCACGTGTCCCTGATAATTACAAAGACAAGAGGTGAATCCAGCTGCAAGTGAACCTTATAATTACTCCGGCAAGAGGTGTATCCAGCTGTATGTGTCCCTGGTAATTATTCCGGCAAGAGGTGCATCCAGCTGTACGTGTCCCTGATAATTTCTGCGGGAGAGGTGCATCCAGCTGCAAGTGAACCTTATAATTACAGTGGACAGATGTGCATCCAGCTGCAAGTGACCCTGATAATTACAGCGGCAAGAGGTGCATCAAGCTGTACGTGTCCCTGATAATTACAAAGACAAGAGGTGCATCAAGCTGCATGTGTCCCTGATAATTATTCCGGCAAGAGGTGCATCCAGCTGAACATTTTCCTGATAATTACAAAGACAATAGGTGCATCCAGCTGCATGTGTCCCTGATAATTACTCTTGCAAGAGGTGCATCCAGCTGCACGTGTCCCTGATAATTTCAAAGACAAGTGGTGCATCCAGCTGCATGTGTCCCTGATAATTACACTGGCAAGATTTGCATCCAGCTGAACGTGTCCCTGATAATTACTCCGGCAAGAGGTACATCCAGCTGCACGTGTCCCTGATACTTACTCTGGCAAGAGATGCATCCAGCGGCAGGTGATCCTAATAATTACACCAGCAAGAGGTGCATCCAGCTGCATGTGTCCCTGATAATTACTCTGGCAAGAGGTGCATCCATCTTCAAGTATCCCTGATATTTACACTGGCAAGAGTTGCATCCAGCTGTATGTGTCCATCATAATTATAGCGGCAAGAGGTGCATCCAGCTGCAAGTGAACCTTATAATTACAGCGGCAGAGGTGCATCCACCTGCAAGTGACCCTGATAATTACTCCAGCAAGAGGTGCATCCAGCTGTACGTGTCCCTGACAATTACAGCGGCAAGAGTTACATCCAGCTGCACGTGTCCCTGATAATTACAAAGACAAGAGGGTCATCCAGCTGCATGTGTCCATGGTAATTATTCCGGCAAGAGATGTTTCCAGCTGTACGTTTTCCTGATAATTACAAAGACAAGAGGTGCATCCAGCTGCATGTGTCCCTGATAATTACTCCAGCAAGAGGTGCATCCAGCTGCACGTGTCCCTGATACTTACTCTGGAAAGAGGTGCATCCAGCTGCAAGTGACCCTGATAATTAGAGCGGCAAGAGGTGCATCAAGCTGTACGTGTCCCTGATAATTACAAAGAAAAGAGGTGCATCCAGCTGCATGTGTCCCTGATAATTATTCCGGCAAGAGGTGCATCCAGCTGAACATTTTCCTGATAATTACAAAGACAATAGGTGCATCCAGCTGCATGTGTCCCTGATAATTACTCTTGCAAGAGGTGCATCCAGCTGCACGTGTCCCTGATAATTTCAAAGACAAGTGGTGCATCCAGCTGCATGTGTCCCTGATAATTACACTGGCAAGATTTGCATCCAGCTGAACTTGTCCCTGATAATTACTCCGGCAAGAGGTACATCCAGCTGCACGTGTCCCTGATACTTACTCTGGCAAGAGATGCATCCAGCGGCAGGTGATCCTAATAATTACACCAGCCAGAGGTGCATCCAGCTGCATGTGTCCCTGATAATTACTCTGGCAAGAGGTGCATCCATCTTCAAGTATCCATGATATTTACACTGGCAAGAGTTGCATCCAGCTGTATGTGTCCATGATAATTATAGCGGCAAGAGGTGCATCCAGCTGCAAGTGAACCTTATAATTACAGCGGCCAGAGGTGCATCCACCTGCAAGTGACCCTGATAATTACTCCAGCAAGAGGTGCATCCAGCTGCACGTGTCCCTGACAATTACAGCGGCAAGAGTTACATCCAGCTGCACGTGTCCCTGATAATTACAAAGACAAGAGGGTCATCCAGCTGCATGTGTCCATGGTAATTATTCCGGCAAGAGATGTTTCCAGCTGTACGTTTTCCTGATAATTACAAAGACAAGAGGTGCATCCAGCTGCATGTGTCCCTGATAATTACTCCGGCAAGAGGTGCATCCAGCTGCACGTGTCCCTGATACTTACTCTGGAAAGAGGTGCATCCAGCTGCAAGTGAACCTTATAATTACAGCGGCCAGAGGTGCATCCAGCCGCACGTGTCCCTGATAATTACAAAGTCAAGAGGTGCATCCAGCTGCATGTGTCCCTGATAATTACACTTGCAAGAGGTGAATCCAGCTGCAAGTGTCCCTGATAAATACACAGGCAAGAGTTGCATCCAGCTGTATGTGTCCATGATATTTACAGCGGCAAGAGGTACATCCAGCTGCAAGTGACCCTGATAATTATTCCGGCAAGAGGTGCATCCAGCTCCACGTGTCCCTGTTAATTACAAAGACAAGAGGTGCATCCAGCTGCACGTGTCCCTTGTCATTACTATGGTAAGAGGTGAATCCAGCTGCACGTGTCCCTGATAAATACACCGGCAAGAGTTGCATCCAGCTGTATGTGTCCATGATAATTACAGCGGCAAGAGGTGCATCCAGCTGAACGTGCCCCTGATAATGACTCTGGCAAGAGTTACATCCAGCTCCACGTGTCCCTGATAATTACAAAGACAAGAGGTGCATCCAGCTGCACGAGTCCCTGATAATTACTCTGGCAACAGGTGCATCCAGCTGCACGTGTCCTGATCATTACTATGGTAAGAGGTGAATCCAGCTGCACGTGTCCCTGATAAATACACCGGCAAGAGTTGCATCCAGCTGTATGTGTCCATGATAATTACAGCGGCAAGAGGTGCATCCAGCTGCATGTGTCCCTGATAATTATTCCGGCAAGAAGTGCATCCAGCTGAACGTGCCCCTGATAATGACTCTGGCAAGAGGTGCATCCAGCTCCACGTGTCCCTGATAATTACAAAGACAAGAGGTGCATCCAGCTGCAAGTGACCCTGATAATTATTCCGGCAAGAGATGCATCCAGCTGTATATGTCCCTGATAATTACAAAGACAAGAGGTGCATCCAGCTGAAAGTGAATCTTATAATTACAGCGGCAAGAATTACAGCCAGCTGCAAGTGACCCTGATAATTACTCCGGCAAGAGGTGCATCCAGCTGTATGTGTCCCTGATAATTACTCCGGCAAAAGGTGTATCCAGCTGTATGAGTCCCTGATAATTATTCTTGCAAGAGGTGTATCCAGCTGTATGTGTCCCTGATAATTATTCTGGCAAGTGGTGCATCCAGCTGTACGTGTCCCTGATAATTACTCCGGCAAGAAGTGTATCCAGCTGTATGTGTCCCTGATAATTATTCCGGCAAGAGGTGCATCCAGCTGCACGTGTCCCTGATAATTACAAAGACAAGAGGTGCATCCAGCTGAACATTTTCCTGATAATTACAAAGACAATAGGTGCATCCAGCTGCATGTGTCCCTGATAATTATTCGTGCAAGAGATGCATCCAGCTGTGCATGTCCCTGATAATTACAGTGGCAATAGGTACATCGAGCTGCACATGTCCCTGATAATTACTCCGGCAAGAGGTTCATCCAGCTGCATGTGTCCCTGATAATTACTCCGGCAAGAGGAGCAACCAGCTACACGTGTCCCTGATAATTACTCCACCCTGATAATTACACCGGCCAGAGGTGCATCCAGCTGCATGTGTCCCTGATAACTACACTGGCAAGATTTGCATCCAGCTGCAGGTGACCCTGACAATTACATCAGCCAGAGGGGCATCCAGCTGCATGTGTCCCTGATAATTACTCTGGCAAGAGGTGCATCCAACTTCAAGTATCGCTGATAATTACACTGGCAAGAGTTGTATCCAGCTGTATGTGTCCATGATAATTACTCCGGCAAGTGGTGCATCCAGCTGAACGTATCCCTTATAATTACAGCAGCAAGAGTTACATCCAGCTGCAAGTGACCCTGATAATTACTCCGGCAAGAGGTGCATCCAGCTGCATGTGTCCCTGATAATTACTCTGGCAAGTGGTGCATCCAGCTGAACGTATCCCTTATAATTACAGCGCCAAGAGTTACATCCAGCTGCAAGTGACCCGGATAATTACTCCGGCAAGAGGTGCATCCAGCTGCATTTATCCCTGTTAATTATTCCGGCAAGAGATGCATCCAGCTGTACGTGTCTCTGATAATTACTCCGGCAAGAGGTGCATCCAGCTGCATGTATCCCTGATAAATACTCCGGCAAGAGTTGCATCCAGCTGCACATGTCCCTGATAATTACTCCGGCAAGAGGTGCATCCACCTGCATGTGTCCCTGATAATTACTCCGGCAAGAGGAGCATCCAGCTACAATTGTTCCTGATAATTACTCCACCCTGATAATTACACCGGCCAGAGGTGCATCCAGCTGCATGTGTCCCTGATAATTACACTGGCAAGATTTGCATCCAGCTGAACGTGTCCCTGATAATTACTCTGGCAAGAGGTGCATCCAGCTGCACGTTTTCCTGATAAATACTCCGGCAAGAGGAGCACCCAGCTACACGTGTCCCTGATAATTACTCTGGCAAGAGGTGTATCCAGCTGCACGTGTCCCTGATAATTACTCCGGCAAGAGGTGCATCCAGCTGCACGGGTCCCTGATAATTACTCTGGCAAGAGGTGCATCCAGCTGCAGATGATCCTGATAATTAAACCAGCCAGAGGTGCATCCAGCTGCATGTGTCCCTGATAATTACTCTTGCAAGAGGTGCATCCAACTTCAACTATCCCTGATAATTACACTGGCAAGAGTTGAATCCAGCTGTATGTGTCCATGATAATTACACTGGCAAGAGTGGCATCCAGCTGTATGTGTCCATGATATTTACAGCGGCAAGAGTTACATCCAGCTGCATGTGTCCCTGATACTTACTCTGGCAAGAGGTGCATCCAGCTGCAATTGAACCTTATAATTACAGCGGCCAGAGGTGCATCCAGCCGCACGTGTCCCTGATAATTACAAAGACAAGAGGTGCATCCAGCTGCATGTGTCCCAGATAATTACAGTGGCAAGAGGTGCATCCAGCTGCATGTGTCCCTGATAATTACTCCACCCTGATAATTACACCGGCCAGAGGAGCATCCAGCTGCATGTGTCCTTGATAATTACACTGGCAAGATTTGCATCCAGCTGAACGTGTCCCTGTAATGACTCCGGCAAGAGGTGCATACAGCTGCATGTGACCCTGATAATTGCTCTGGCAAGAGGTGCATGCAACTTCAAGTATCGCTGATAATTACACTAGCAAGAGGTGCATCCAGCTGCATGTGTCCCTGATAATTACTCTGGCAAGTGGTGCATCCAGCTGAACGTATCCCTTATAATTACAGCAGCAAGGGTTACATCCAGCTGCAAGTGACCCTGATAATTACTCCGGCAAGAGGTGCATCCAGCTGCATGTGTTCCTGATAATTACTCTGGCAATTGGTGCATCCAGCTGAACGTATTCCTTATAATTACAGCGCCAAGAGTTACATCCAGCTGCATGTGACCCTGATAATTACTCCGGCAAGATGTGCATCCAGCTGCATTTATCCCTGTTAATTATTCCGGCAAGAGATGCATCCAGCTGTACGTGTCCCTGATAATTACTCCGGCAAGAGTTGCATCCAGCTGCACATGTCCCTGATAATTACTCCGGCAAGAGGTGCATCCACCTGCATTTGTCCCTGATAATTACTCCGGCAGGAGGAGCATCCAGCTACACGTGTCCCTGATAATTACTACACCCTGATAATTACACCGGCCAGAGGTGCATCCAGCTGCATGTGTCCCTGATATTTACACTGGCAAGATTTGCATCCAGCTGAACGTGTCCCTGATAATTACTCTGGCAAGAGGTGCATCCAGCAGCAGGTGACCCTGATAATCACATCAGCCAGAGGTGCATCCAGCTGCATGTGTCCCTGATAACTACTCTGGCAAGAGGTGCATCCAACTTCAAGTATTGCTGATAATTACATTGGCAAGAGTTGTATCCAGCTGTATGTGTCCATGATAATTACACTGGCAAGAGGTGCATCCAGCTGCACTTATCCCTGATAAGTACTCTGGCAAGAGGTGCATCCAGCTGCACGTGTCCCTGATAATTACTCCGGCAAGAGGAACATCCAGCTACACGTGTCCCAGATAATTACTCTGGCAAGAATTACATCCAGCTGCAAGTGACCCTGATAATTACACTGGCCAGAGGTGCATCCAGCTGCATGTGTCCCTGATAATTAATCTGGCAAGGTTTGCATCCAGCTGAACGTGCCCCTGATAATTATTCCGGCAAGAGGTGCATCCAGCTGCACGTGTCCCTGATAATTACTCCGGCAAGAGGTGCATCCAGCTACACGTGTCCCTGATAATTACACCGGCAAGAGGTTTATCCAGTTGCAAGTGACCCTGATAATTACACCAGCAAGAGGTGCATCCAGCTGCATGTGTCCCTGATAATTACTCCGACAAGAGGAGCATCCACTTACACGTGTCCCTGATAATTACTCCACCCTGATAATTACACCGGCCAGAGGTGCATCCAGCTGCATGTGTCCTTGATAATTACACTGGCAAGATTTGCATCCAGCTGAACGTGTCCCTGATAAGGACTCTGGCAAGAGGTGCATCCAGCTGCAATTGTCCCTGATAATTACTCTGGTAAGAGGTGCATCCAGCTGCAAGTGAACATTATAATTACTCCGGCAAGAAGAGCAACCAGCTACACGTGTCCGCGATAATTACTCCACCCTGATAATTACACCGGCCAGAGGTGCATCCAGCTGCATGTGTCCCTGATAATTACTCTGGCAAGAGCTGCATCCAACTTCAAGTATTGCTGATAATTACATTGGCAAGAGTTGTATCCAGCTGTATGTGTTCATGATAATTACACTGGCAAGAGGTGCATCCAGCTGCACGTATCCCTGATAAGTACTCTGTCAAGAGGTGTATCCAGCTGCACGTGTCCCTGATAATTACTCCGGCAAGAGGAACATCCAGCTACACGGGTCCCTGATAATTACTCTGGAGAGAGGTGCATCCAGCTGCAAGTGACCCTGATAATTACACCGGCCAGAGGTGCATCCAGCTGCATGTGTCCCTGATAATTACTCTGGCAAGAGGTGCATCCAACTTCAAGTATTGCTGAAAATTACATTGGCAAGAGTTGTATCCAGCTGTATGTGTCCATGATAATTACGCTGGCAAGAGGTGCATCCAGCTGCACGTAACCCTGATAAGTACTCTGGCAAGAGGTGCATCCAGCTGCATGTGTCCCTGATAATTACAGCGGCCAAAGGTGCATCCAGCCGCACGTGTCCCTGATAATTACAAAGACAAGAAGTGCATCCAGCTGCATGTGACCTTATAAATACAGCAGCAAGAGTTACAGCCAGCTGCAAGTGACCCTGATAATTACTCCGGCAAGAGGTGCATCCAGCTGCATGTGTCCCTGATAATTACAGCGGCAGGAGTTACATCCAGCTGCACGTTTTCCTGATGATTACAAAGACAAGAGGAGCATCCAGCTGCATGTGTACCTGATAATTATTCCGGCAAGAGGTGCCTCCAGCTGTACGTTTTCCTGATAATTTCAAAGACAAGAGGTGGATCCACCTGCATTTTTCCCTGATAATTACTCTGGTAAGAGGTGCATCCAGCTGCAAGTGAACATTATAATTACACCGGCCAGAGGTGCATCTAGCTGCATGTGTCCCTGAAAATTACACTGGCAAGAGGTGCATCCAGCAGCAGGTGACCCTGATAATTACATCAGCCAGAGGTGCATCCAGCTGCATGTGTCCCTGATAATTACTCTGGATAGGAGGTTCATACAACTTCAAGTATCGCTGATAATTACACTGGCAAGACTTGCATGCAGCTGTATGTGTCCATGATAATTACACTGGCAAGAGGTGCATCCAGCTGCACGTATCCCTGATAAGTCCTCTGTCAAGATGTGAATCGAGCTGCACGTGTCCCTGATAATTACTCCGGCAAGAGGTGCATCCAGCTGCAAGTGACCCTGATAATTACACTGGCAAGAGGTGCATCCAGCTGCATGTGTCCCTGATAATTACTCCGGCAAGAGGAGCATCCACCTACACTTGTCCCTGATAATTACTCCACACTGATAATTACACAGGCCAGAGGTGCATACAGCTGCATGTGTCCTTGATAATTACACTGGCAAGATTTGCATCCAGCTGAACCTGTCCCTGATAATGACTCCGGCAAGAGGTGCATCCAGCTGCAAGTGTCCCTGATAATTACTCTGGGAAGAGGTGCATCCAGCTGCAAGTGAACATTATAATTACACCGGCAAGAGGTGCATCCAGCTGCACGTGTCCCTGATAATTACTCCGGCAAGAGGTGCATCCAGCTGCAAGTGAACATTATAATTACACCGGCAAGAGGTGCATCCAGATGCACGTGTCCCTGATAATTACTCCGGCAAGAGGTGCATCTAGCTGCATGTGTCCCTGATAATTACACTGGCAAGAGGTGCATCCAGCTGCAGGAGACCCTGATAATTACATCAGCCAGAGGTGCATCCAGCTGCATGTGTCCCTGATAATTACTCTGGATAAGAGGTGCATCCAACTTCAAGTATCGCTGATAATTACACTGGCAAGAGTTGCATGCAGCTGTATGTGTCCATGATAATTACACTGGCAAGAGGTGCATCCAGCTGCACGTATCCCTGATAAGTCCTCTGTCAAGATGTGAATCGAGCTGCACGTGTCCCTGATAATTACTCCGGCAAGAGGTGCATCCAGCTGCAAGTGACCCTGATAATTACACTGGCAAGAGGTGCATCCAGCTGCATGTGTCCCTGATAATTACTCCGGCAAGAGGAGCATCCACCTACACTTGTCCCTGATAATTACTCCACACTGATAATTACACAGGCCAGAGGTGCATACAGCTGCATGTGTCCTTGATAATTACACTGGCAAGATTTGCATCCAGCTGAACCTGTCCCTGATAATGACTCCGGCAAGAGGTGCATCCAGCTGCAAGTGTCCCTGATAATTACTCTGGGAAGAGGTGTATCCATCTGCACGTGTCCCTGATAATTACTCTGGCAAGAGGTGCATGCAGCTGAACGTTTCCCTGATCATTACTATGGTAAGAGGTGCATCCAGCTGCAGGTGACCCTGATAATTACACTGGCCAGAGGTCCATCCAGCTGCAAGTGAACCTTATAATTACAGCGGCAAGAGTTACATCCAGCTGCAAGTGACCCTGAGAATTACTCCGGCAAGAGTTGCATCCAGCTGCATGTGTCCCTGATAATTATTCCGGAAAGTAATGCATCCAGCTGTGCGTGTCCCTGATAATTACAGTGGCAAGAGGTGCATCCAGCTGCACATGTCCCTGATAATTACTCCGGCAAGAGGTGCATCCAGCTGCATGTGTCCCTGATAATTACTCCGGCAAGAGGAGCAACCAGCTACACGTGTCCCTGATAATTACTCCACCCTGATAATTACACCGGCCAGAGGTGCATCCAGCTGCATGTGTCCCTGATAGTTACACTGGCAATGTTTGCATCCAGCTGCAGGTGACCCTGATAATTACATCAGCCAGAGGTGCATACAGCTGCATGTGTCCCTGATAATTGCTCTGGCAAGAGGTGCATGCAAATTCAAGTATCGCTGATAATTACACTAGCAAGAGTTGTATCCAGCTGTATGTGTCCATGATAATTACACTGGCAAGAGGTGCATCCAGCTGCACGTATCCCTGATAAGTCCTCTGTCAAGATGTGCATCGAGCTGCACGTGTCCCTGATAATTACTCCGGCAAGAGGTGCATCCAGCTGCAAGTGACCCTGATAATTACACTGGCAAGAGGTTTATCCAGCTGCAAGTGACCCTGATAATTACACCAGCAAGAGGTGCATCCAGCTGCATGTGTCCCTGATAATTACTCCGGCAAGAGGAGCATCCACCTACACTTGTCCCTGATAATTACTCCACACTGATAATTACACCGGCCAGAGGTGCATCCAGCTGCATGTGTCCTTTATAATTACACTGGCAAGATTTGCATCCAGCTGAACGTGTCCCTGATAATGACTCCGGCAAGAGGTGCATCCAGCCTCAAGTGTCCCTGATAATTACTCTGGGAAGAGGTGCATCCAGCTGCAAGTGAACATTATAATTACACCGGCAAGAGGTGCATCCAGCTGCACGTGTCCCTGATAATTACTCCGGCAAGAGGTGCATCCAGCTGCAAGTGAACATTATAATTACACCGGCAAGAGGTGCATCCAGCTGCACGTGTCCCTGATAATTACTCCGGCAAGAGGTGCATCTAGCTGCATGTGTCCCTGATAATTACACTGGCAAGAGGTGCATCCAGCTGCAGGAGACCCTGATAATTACATCAGCCAGAGGTGCATCCAGCTGCATGTGTCCCTGATAATTACTCTGGATAAGAGGTGCATCCAACTTCAAGTATCGCTGATAATTACACTGGCAAGAGTTGCATGAAGCTGTATTGTCCATGATAATTACACTGGCAAGAGGTGCATCCAGCTGCAAGTGACCCTGATAATTACTCCGGCAAGAGGTGCATCCACCTGCACGTGTCCCTGATAATTACAAAGACTAGAGGTGCATCCAGCTGCACATGTCCCTGATAATTACTCCGGCAAGAGGTGTATCCAGCTGCAAGTGACCCTGATAATTACACTGGCAAGAGGTGAATCCAGCTGCACGTGTCCCTGATAATTATACCGGCAAGAGGTTCATCCAGCTGCAAGTGACGCTGATAATTACACCAGCAAGAGGTGCATCCAGCTGCATGTGTCCCTGATAATTACACTTGCAAGATTTGCATCCAGCTGCAGGTGACCCTGATAATTACATCAGCCAGAGGTGCATCCAGCTGCATGTGTCCCTGATAATTACTCTGGCAAGAGGTGCATCCAACTTCAAGTATCGCTGATAATTATACTGGCAAGAGTTGTATCCAGCTGTATGTGTCCATGATAATTACACTGGCAAGAGGAACATCCAGCTACATGTGCCCCAGATAATTACTCTGGCAAGAATTACATCCAGCTGCAAGTGACCCTGATAATTACACTGGCCAGAGGTGCATCCAGCTGCATGTGTCCATGATAATTAATCTGGCAGGATTTGCATCCAGCTGAACGTGTCCTTGACAATTACTTCGGCAAGAAGAGGATCCAGCTGCACGTGTCCCTGATAATTACTCCGGCAAGAGGTGCATCCAGCTGCACGGGAACCTGATAATTACTCTTGCAAGAGGTGCATCCAGCTGCAAGTGACCCTGATAATTACACCGGCCAGAGGTGCATCCAGCTGCATGTGTCCCTGATAATTAATCTGGCAAGATTTGCATCCAGCTGAACGTGTCCCTGATAATTACTCCGGCAAGAGGTGCATCCAGCTGCACGTGTCCCTGATAATTTCTCCGGCAAGAGGTGCATCCAGCTGCAAGTGAACCTTATAATTACAGCGGCAAGAGTTACATCCAGCTGCAAGTGACCCTGAGAATTACTCCGGCAAGAGGTTCATCTAGCTGCATGTGTCCCTGATAATTATTCGTGCAAGAGATGCATCCAGCTGTGCGTGTCCCTGATAATTTCAGTGGCAAGAGGTACATCGAGCTGCACATGTCCCTGATAATTACTCCGGCAAGAGGTTCATCCAGCTGCATGTGTCCCTGATAATTACTCCGGCAAGAGGAGCAACCAGCTACACGTGTCCCTGATAATTACTCCACCCTGATAATTACACCGGCCAGAGGTGCATCCAGCTGCAAGTGACCCTGATAATTACACCAGCAAGAGGTGCATCCAGCTGCATGTGTCCCTGATAATTACTCCGGCAAGAGGAGCATCCACCTACACTTGTCCCTGATAATTACTCCACACTGATAATTACACCGGCCAGAGGTGCATCCAGCTGCATGTGTCCTTTATAATTACACTGGCAAGATTTGCATCCAGCTGAACGTGTCCCTGATAATGACTCCGGCAAGAGGTGCATCCAGCTGCAAGTGTCCCTGATAATTACTCTGGGAAGAGGTGCATCCAGCTGCAAGTGAACATTATAATTACACCGGCAAGAGGTGCATCCAGCTGCACGTGTCCCTGATAATTACTCCGGCAAGAGGTGCATCCAGCTGCAAGTGAACATTATAATTACACCGGCAAGAGGTGCATCCAGCTGCACGTGTCCCTGATAATTACTCCGGCAAGAGGTGCATCTAGCTGCATGTGTCCCTGATAATTACACTGGCAAGAGGTGCATCCAGCTGCAGGAGACCCTGATAATTACATCAGCCAGAGGTGCATCCAGCTGCATGTGTCCCTGATAATTACTCTGGATAAGAGGTGCATCCAACTTCAAGTATCGCTGATAATTACACTGGCAAGAGTTGCATGAAGCTGTATGTGTCGACGATAATTACACTGGCAAGAGGTGCATCCAGCTGCAAGTGACCCTGATAATTACTCCGGCAAGAGGTGCATCCACCTGCACGTGTCCCTGATAATTACAAAGACTAGAGGTGCATCCAGCTGCACATGTCCCTGATAATTACTCCGGCAAGAGGTGTATCCAGCTGCAAGTGACCCTGATAATTACACTGGCAAGAGGTGAATCCAGCTGCACGTGTCCCTGATAATTATACATGCAAGAGGTTCATCCAGCTGCAAGTGACGCTAATAATTACACCAGCAAGAGGTGCATCCAGCTGCATGTGTCCCTGATAATTACACTTGCAAGATTTGCATCCAGCTGCAGGTGACCCTGATAATTACATCAGCCAGAGGTGCATCCAGCTGCATGTGTCCCTGATAATTACTCTGGCAAGAGATGCATCCAACTTCAAGTATCGCTGATAATTATACTGGCAAGAGTTGTATCCAGCTGTATGTGTCCCTGATAATTACTCCGGCAAGAGGTGCATCTAGCTGCATGTGTCCCTGATAATTACACTGGCAAGAGGTGTATCCAGCTGCAGGAGTCCCTGATAATTACATCAGCCAGAGGTGCATCCAGCTGCATGTGTCCCTGATAATTACTCTGGATAAGAGGTGCATCCAACTTCAAGTATCGCTGATAATTACACTGGCAAGAGTTGCATGAAGCTGTATGTGTCGATGATAATTACACTGGCAAGAGGTGCATCCAGCTGCAAGTGACCCTGATAATTACTCCGGCAAGAGGGGCATCCACCTGCACGTGTCCCTGATAATTACAAAGACTAGAGGTGCATCCAGCTGCACATGTCCCTGATAATTACTCCGGCAAGAGGTGTATCCAGCTGCAAGTGACCCTGATAATTACACTGGCAAGAGGTGAATCCAGCTGCACGTGTCCCTGATAATTATACATGCAAGAGGTTCATCCAGCTGCAAGTGACGCTAATAATTACACCAGCAAGAGGTGCATCCAGCTGCATGTGTCCCTGATAATTACACTTGCAAGATTTGCATCCAGCTGCAGGTGACCCTGATAATTACATCAGCCAGAGGTGCATCCAGCTGCATGTGTCCCTGATAATTACTCTGGCAAGAGGTGCATCCAACTTCAAGTATCGCTGATAATTATACTGGCAAGAGTTGTATCCAGCTGTATGTGTCCATGATAATTGCACTGGCAAGAGGAACATCCAGCTACATGTGCCCCAGATAATTACTCTGGCAAGAATTACATCCAGCTGCAAGTGACCCTGATAATTACACTGGCCAGAGGTGCATCCAGCTGCATGTGTCCCTGATAATTAATCTGACAAGATTTGCATCCAGCTGAACGTGTCCTTGATAATTACTTCGGCAAGAAGAGGATCCAGCTGCACGTGTCCCTGATAATGACTCCGGCAAGAGTTGCATCCAGCTGCAAGTGTCCCTGATAATTACTCTGGGAAGAGGTGCATCCAGCTGCAAGTGAACATTATAATTACACCGGCAAGAGGTGCATCCAGCTGCACGTGTCCCTGATAATTACTCCGGCAAGAGGTGCATCCAGCTGCAAGTGAACATTATAATTACACCGGCAAGAGGTGCATCCAGCTGCACGTGTCCCTGATAATTACTCCGGCAAGAGGTGCATCTAGCTGCATGTGTCCCTGATAATTACACTGGCAAGAGGTGCATCCAGCTGCAGGAGACCCTGATAATTACATCAGCCAGAGGTGCATCCAGCTGCATGTGTCCCTGATAATTACTCTGGATAAGAGGTGCATCCAACTTCAAGTATCGCTGATAATTACACTGGCAAGAGTTGCATGAAGCTGTATGTGTCCATGATAATTACACTGGCAAGAGGTGCATCCAGCTGCAAGTGACCCTGATAATTACTCCGGCAAGAGGTGCATCCACCTGCACGTGTCCCTGATAATTACAAAGACTAGAGGTGCATCCAGCTGCACATGTCCCTGATAATTACTCCGGCAAGAGGTGTATCCAGCTGCAAGTGACCCTGATAATTACACTGGCAAGAGGTGAATCCAGCTGCACGTGTCCCTGATAATTATACATGCAAGAGGTTCATCCAGCTGCAAGTGACGCTGATAATTACACCAGCAAGAGGTGCATCCAGCTGCATGTGTCCCTGATAATTACACTTGCAAGATTTGCATCCAGCTGCAGGTGACCCTGATAATTACATCAGCCAGAGGTGCATCCAGCTGCATGTGTCCCTGATAATTACTCTGGCAAGAGGTGCATCCAACTTCAAGTATCGCTGATAATTATACTGGCAAGAGTTGTATCCAGCTGTATGTGTCCATGATAATTACACTGGCAAGAGGAACATCCAGCTACATGTGCCCCAGATAATTACTCTGGCAAGAATTACATCCAGCTGCAAGTGACCCTGATAATTACACTGGCCAGAGGTGCATCCAGCTGCATGTGTCCCTGATAATTAATCTGGCAAGATTTGCATCCAGCTGAACGTGTCCTTGATAATTACTTCGGCAAGAAGAGGATCCAGCTGCACGTGTCCCTGATAATTACTCCGGCAAGAGGTGCATCCACCTGCACGGGAACCTGATAATTACTCTTGCAAGAGGTGCATCCAGCTGCAAGTGACCCTGATAATTACACCGGCCAGAGGTGCATCCAGCTGCATGTGTCCCTGATAATTAATCTGGCAAGATTTGCATCCAGCTGAACGTGTCCCTGATAATTACTCCGGCAAGAGGTGCATCCAGCTGCACGTGTCCCTGATAATTACTCCGGCAAGAGGTGCATCCAGCTGCACGGGTCCCTGATAATTACTCTGGCAAGAGGTGCATCCAGCTGGAGGTGACCCTGATAATTACACTGGCCAGAGGTGCATCCAGCTGCAAGTGAACCTTATAATTACAGCGGCAAGAGTTACATCCAGCTGCAAGTGACCCTGAGAATTACTCCGGCAAGAGGTTCATCTAGCTGCATGTGTCCCTGATAATTATTCGTGCAAGAGATGCATCCAGCTGTGCGTGTCCCTGATAATTACAGTGGCAAGAGGTACATCGAGCTGCACATGTCCCTGATAATTACTCTGGCAAGAGGTTCATCCAGCTGCATGTGTCCCTGATAATTACTCCGGCAAGAGGAGCAACCAGCTACACGTGTCCCTGATAATTACTCCACCCTGATAATTACACCGGCCAGAGGTGCATCAAGCTGCATGTGTCCCTGATAACTACACTGGCAAGATTTGCATCCAGCTGCAGGTGACCCTGATAATTACATCAGCCAGAGGTGCATCCAGCTGCATGTGTCCCTGATAATTACTCTGGCAAGAGGTGCATCCAACTTCAAGTATCGCTGATAATTACACTGGCAAGAGTTGTATCCAGCTGTATGTGTCCATGATAATTACTCTGGCAAGTGGTGCATCCAGCTGAACGTATCCCTTATAATTACAGCAGCAAGAGTTACATCCAGCTGCAAGTGACCCTGATAATTACTCCGGCAAGAGGTGCATCCAGCTGCATGTGTCCCTGATAATTACTCTGGCAAGTGGTGCATCCAGCTGAACGTATCCCTTATAATTACAGCGCCAAGAGTTACATCCAGCTGCAAGTGACCCTGATAATTACTCCGGCAAGAGGTGCATCCAGCTGCATTTATCCCTGTTAATTATACCGGCAAGAGATGCATCCAGCTGAACGTGTCTCTGATAATTACTCCGGCAAGAGGTGCATCCAGCTGCATGTATCCCTGATAATTACTCCGGCAAGAGTTGCATCCAGCTGCACATGTCCCTGATAATTACTCCGGCAAGAGGTGCATCCACCTGCATGTGTCCCTGATAATTACTCCGGCAAGAGGAGCATCCAGCTACAATTGTCCCTGATAATTACTCCACCCTGATAATTACACCGGCCAGAGGTGCATCCAGCTGCATGTGTCCCTCATAATTACACTGGCAAGATTTGCATCCAGCTGAACGTGTCCCTGATAATTACTCTGGCAAGAGGTGCATCCAGCTGCACGTTTTCCTGATAATTACAAAGACAAGAGGTGCATCCAGCTGCATGTGTCCCTGATAATTAATCTGGCAATATTTGCATCCAGCTGAACGTGTCCCTGATAATTACTCCGGCAAGAGGTGCATCCAGCTGCACGTGTCCCTGATAATTACTCTGGCAAGTGGTGCATCCAGCTGCACGTGTCCCTGATCATTACTATGGTAAGAGGTGCATCCAGCTGGAGGTGACCCTGATAATTACACTGGCCAGAGGTGCATCCAGCTGCAAGTGAACCTTATAATTACAGCGGCAAGAGTTACATCCAGCTGCAAGTGACCCTGAGAATTACTACGGCAAGAGGTGCATCCAGCTGCATGTATCCCTGATAATTACTCTGGCAATAGTTGCATCCAGCTGCACATGTCCCTGATAATTACTCCGGCAAGAGGTGCATCCACCTGCATGTGTCCCTGATAATTACTCCGGCAAGAGGAGCATCCAGCTACACGTGTCCCTGATAATTACTACACCCTGATAATTACACCGGCCTGAGGTGCATCCAGCTGCATGTGTCCCTGATATTTACACTGGCAAGATTTGCATCCAGCTGAACGTGTCCCTGATAATTACTCTGGCAAGAGGTGCATCCAGCTGCAGGTGACCCTGATAATCACATCAGCCAGAGGTGCATCCAGCTGCATGTGTCCCTGATAACTACTCTGGCAAGAGGTGCATCCAACTTCAAGTATTGCTGATAATTACATTGGCAAGAGGTGCATCCAGCTGCATGTGTCCCTGATAATTAATCTGGCAAGATTTGCATCCAGCTGAACGTGTCCCTGATAATTACTCCGGCAAGAGGTGCATCCAGCTGCACGTGTCCCTGATAATTACTCCGGCAAGAGGTGCATCCAGCTGCACGGGTCCCTGATAATTACTCTGGCAAGAGGTGCATCCAGCTGGAGGTGACCCTGATAATTACACTGGCCAGAAGTGCATCCAGCTGCAAGTGAACCTTATAATTACAGCGGCAAGAGTTACATCCAGCTGCAAGTGACCCTGAGAATTACTCCGGCAAGAGGTTCATCTAGCTGCATGTGTCCCTGATAATTATTCGTGCAAGAGATGCATCCAGCTGTGCGTGTCCCTGATAATTACAGTGGCAAGAGGTCCATCGAGCTGCACATGTCCCTGATAATTACTCCGGCAAGAGGTTCATCCAGCTGCATGTGTCCCTGATAATTACTCCGGCAAGAGGAGCAACCAGCTACACGTTTCCCTGATAATTACTCCACCCTGATAATTACACCGGCCAGAGGTGCATCCAGCTGCATGTGTCCCTGATAACTACACTGGCAAGATTTGCATCCAGCTGCAGGTGACCCTGATAATTACATCAGCCAGAGGTGCATCCAGCTGCATGTGTCCCTGATAATTACTCTGGCAAGAGGTGCATCCAACTTCAAGTATCGCTGATAATTACACTGGCAAGAGTTGTATCCAGCTGTATGTGTCCATGATAATTACTCTGGCAAGTGGTGCATCCAGCTGAACGTATCCCTTATAATTACAGCAGCAAGAGTTACATCCAGCTGCAAGTGACCCTGATAATTACTCCGGCAAGAGGTGCATCCAGCTGCATGTGTCCCTGATAATTACTCTGGCAAGTGGTGCATACAGCTGAACGTATCCCTTATAATTACAGCGCCAAGAGTTACATCCAGCTGCAAGTGACCCTGATAATTACTCCGGCAAGAGGTGCATCCAGCTGCATTTATCCCTGTTAATTATTCCGGCAAGAGATGCATCCAGCTGTACGTGTCTCTGATAATTACTCCGGCAAGAGGTGCATCCAGCTGCATGTATCCCTGATAATTACTCCGGCAAGAGTGGCATCCAGCTGCACATGTCCCTGATAATTACTCCGGCAAGAGGTGCATCCACCTGCATGTGTCCCTGATAATTACTCCGGCAAGAGGAGCATCCAGCTACAATTGTCCCTGATAATTACTCCACCCTGATAATTACACCGGCCAGAGGTGCATCCAGCTGCATTTGTCCCTGATAATTACACTGGCAAGATTTGCATCCAGCTGAACGTGTCCCTGATAATTACTCTGGCAAGAGGTGCATCCAGCTGCACGTTTTCCTGATAATTACAAAGACAAGAGGTGCATCCAGCTGCATGTGTCCCTGATAATTAATCTGGCAATATTTGCATCCAGCTGAACGTGTCCCTGATAATTACTCCGGCAAGAGGTGCATCCAGCTGCACGTGTCCCTGATAATTACTCTGGCAAGTGGTGCATCCAGCTGCACGTGTCCCTGATCATTACTATGGTAAGAGGTGCATCCAGCTGGAGGTGACCCTGATAATTACACTGGCCAGAGGTGCATCCAGCTGCAAGTGAACCTTATAATTACAGCGGCAAGAGTTACATCCAGCTGCAAGTGACCCTGAGAATTACTCCGGCAAGAGGTGCATCCAGCTGCATGTATCCCTGATAATTACTCTGGCAAGAGTTGCATCCAGCTGCTCATGTCCCTGATAATTACTCCGGCAAGAGGTGCATCCACCTGCATGTGTCCCTGATAATTACTCCGGCAAGAGGAGCATCCAGCTACACGTGTCCCTGATAATTACTACACCCTGATAATTACACCGGCCTGAGGTGCATCCAGCTGCATGTGTCCCTGATATTTACACTGGCAAGATTTGCATCCAGCTGAACGTGTCCCTGATAATTACTCTGGCAAGAGGTGCATCCAGCTGCAGGTGACCCTGATAATCACATCAGCCAGAGGTGCATCCAGCTGCATGTGTCCCTGATAACTACTCTGGCAAGAGGTGCATCCAACTTCAAGTATTGCTGATAATTACATTGGCAAGAGTTGTATCCAGCTGTATGTGTCCATGATAATTACACTGGCAAGAGGTGCATCCAGCTGCACATATCCCTGATTAGTACTCTGGCAAGAGGTGCATCAAGCTGCACGTGTCCCTGATAATTACTCCGGCAAGAGGAACATCCAGCTACACGTGTCCCAGATAATTACTCTGGCAAGAATTACATCCAGCTGCAAGTGACCCTGATAATTACACTGGCCAGAGGTGCATTCAGCTGCATGTGTCCCTGATAATTAAACTGGCAAGATTTGCATCCAGCTGAACGTGTCCCTGATAATTACTCCGGCAAGAGGTGCATCCAGTTGCACGTGTCCCTGATAATTACTCTGGCAAGAGGAGCATCCAGCTGCACGGGTCCCTGATAATTACTCTGGCAAGAGGTGCATCCAGCTGGAGGTGACCCTGATAATTACACTGGCCAGAGGTGCATCCAGCTGCAAGTGAACCTTATAATTACAGCGGCAAGAGTTACATCCAGCTGCAAGTGACCCTGAGAATTACTCCGGCAAGAGGTGCATCCAGCTGCATGTATCCCTGATAATTACTCTGGCAAGAGTTGCATCCAGCTGCACATGTCCCTGATAATTACTCCGGCAAGAGGTGCATCCACCTGCCTGTGTCCCTGATAATTACTCCGGCAAGAGGAGCATCCAGCTACACGTGTCCCTGATAATTACTACACCCTGATAATTACACGGGCCAGAGGTGCATCCAGCTGCATGTGTCCCTGATATTTACACTGGCAAGATTTGCATCCAGCTGAACGTGTCCCTGATAATTACTCTGTCAAGAGGTGCATCCAGCTGCAGGTGACCCTGATAATCACATCAGCCAGAGGTGCATCCAGCTGCATGTGTCCCTGATAACTACTCTGGCAAGAAGTGCATCCAACTTCAAGTATTGCTGATAATTACATTGGCAAGAGTTGTATCCAGCTGTATGTGTCCATGATAATTACACTGGCAAGAGGTGCATCCAACTGCATGTGTCCCTGATAATTACAGTGGCCAAAGGTGCATCCAGCCGCACGTGTCCCTGATAATTACAAAGACAAGAGGTGCATCCAGCTGCATGTGACCTTATAAAAACAGCAGCAAGAGTTACAGCCATCTGAAAGTGACCCTGATAATTACTCCGGCAAGAGTTACATCCAGCTGCAAGTGACCCTGAGAATTACTCCGGCAAGAGGTGCATCCAGCTGCATGTATCCCTGATAATTACTCTGGCAAGAGTTGCATCCAGCTGCACATGTCCCTGATAATTACTCCGGCAAGAGGTGCATCCACCTGCATGTGTCCCTGATAATTACTCCGGAAAGAGGAGCATCCAGCTACACGTGTCCCTGATAATTACTACACCCTGATAATTACACCGGCCAGAGGTGCATCCAGCTGCATGTGTCCCTGATATTTACACTGGCAAGATTTGCAACCAGCTGAACGTGTCCCTGATAATTACTCTGGCAAGAGGTGCATCCAGCTGCAGGTGACCCTGATAATCACATCAGCCAGAGGTGCATCCAGTTGCATGTGTCCCTGATAACTACTCTGGCAAGAGGTGCATCCAACTTCAAGTATTGCTGATAATTACATTGGCAAGAGTTGTATCCAGCTGTATGTGTCCATGATAATTACACTGGCAAGAGGTGCATCCAGCTGCACGTATCCCTGATAAGTACTCTGGCAAGAGGTGCATCCAGCTGCACGTGTCCCTGATAATTACTCCGGCAAGAGGAACATCCAGCTACACGTGTCCCAGATAATTAC
The DNA here is from genome assembly GCF_036971445.1 of Narcine bancroftii. Lineage (NCBI taxonomy): Eukaryota > Metazoa > Chordata > Chondrichthyes > Torpediniformes > Narcinidae > Narcine > Narcine bancroftii. Next base: position 38,866,878 of record NC_091481.1, read on the forward strand.
TCTGGCAAGAATTACATCCAGCTGCAAGTGACCCTGATAATTACACTGGCCAGAGGTGCATCCAGCTGCATGTGTCCCTGATAATTAATCTGGCAAGATTTGCATCCAGCTGAACGTGTCCCTGATAATTACTCCGGCAAGTGGTGCATCCAGCTGCACGTGTCCCTGATAATTACTCCGGCAAGAGGTGCATCCAGCTGCACGGGTCCCTGATAATTACTCTGGCAAGAGGTGCATCCAGCTGCAGGTGATCCTGATAATTACACCAGCCAGAGGTGCATCCAGCTGCATGTGTCCCTGATAATTAGTCTGGCAAGTGGTGCATCCAACTTCAAGTATTGCTGATAATTACATTGGCAAGAGTTGTATCCAGCTGTATGTGTCCATGATAATTACGCCTGCAAGAGGTGCATCCAGCTGCACGTATCCCTGATAAGTACTCTGGCAAGAGGTGCATCCAACTGCATGTGTCCCTGATAATTACAGCGGCCAAAGGTGCATCCAGCCGCTCGTGTCCCTGATAATTACAAAGACAAGAGGTGCATCCAGCTGCATGTGACCTTATAAATACAGCAGCAAAAGTTACAGCCAGCTGAAAGTGACCCTGATAATTTCTCCGGCAAGAGCTGCATCCAGCTGCATGTGTCCCTGATAATTATTCCGGCAAGAGGTGCCTCCAGCTGTACGTTTTCCTGATAATTTCAAAGACAAGAGGTGGATCCAGCTGCATTTTTCCCTGATAATTACTCTGGTAAGAGGTGCATCCAGCTGCAAGTGAACATTATAATTACACCGGCCAGAGGTGCATCTACCTGCATGTGTCCCTGATAATTACACTGGCAAGAGGTGCATCCAGCTGCAGGTGACCCTGATAATTACATCAGCCAGAGGTGCATCCAGCTGCATGTGTCCCTGATAATTACTCTGGATAGGAGGTGCATCCAACGTCAAGTATCGCTGATAATTACACTGGCAAGACTTGCATGCAGCTGTATGTGTCCATGATAATTACACTGGCAAGAGGTGCATCCAGCTCCACGTGTCCCTGATAATTAAAAAGACAAGAGGTGCATCCATCTGCACGTGTCCCTGATAATTACTCTGGCAAGAGGTGCATGAAGCTGTACGTTTCCCTGATCATTACTATGGTAAGAGGTGCATCCAGCTGCAGGTGACCCTGATAATTACACTGGCCAGAGGTGCATCCAGCTGCAAGTGAACCTTATAATTACAGCGGCAAGAGTTACATCCAGCTGCAAGTGACCCTGAGAATTACTCCGGCAAGAGTTGCATCCAGCTGGATGTGTCCCTGATAATTATTCCGGCAAGTAATGCATCCAGCTGTGCGTGTCCCTGATAATTACAGTGGCAAGAGGTGCATCCAGCTGCACATGTCCCTGATAATTACTCCGGCAAGAGGAGCATCCAGCTGCATGTGTCCCTGATAATTACTCCGGCAAGAGGAGCAACCAGCTACACGTGTCCCTGATAATTACTCCACCCTGATAATTACACCGGCCAGAGGTGCATCCAGCTGCATGTGTCCCTGATAGTTACACTGGCAAGATTTGCATCCAGCTGCAGGTGACCCTGATAATTACATCAGCCAGAGGTGCATCCAACTGCATGTGTCCCTGATAATTACTCTGGATAAGAGGTGCATGCAACTTCAAGTATCGCTGATAATTACACTAGCAAGAGTTGTATCCAGCTGTATGTGTCCATGATAATTACACTGGCAAGAGGTGCATCCAGCTGCACGTATCCCTGATAAGTCCTCTGTCAAGATGTGCATCGAGCTGCACGTGTCCCTGATAATTACTCCGGCAAGAGGTGCATCCAGCTGCAAGTGACCCTGATAATTACACTGGCAAGAGGTTTATCCAGCTGCAAGTGACCCTGATAATTACACCAGCAAGAGGTGCATCCAGCTGCATGTGTCCCTGATAATTACTCCGGCAAGAGGAGCATCCACCTACACTTGTCCCTGATAATTACTCCACACTGATAATTACACCGGCCAGAGGTGCATACAGCTGCATGTGTCCTTGATAATTACACTGGCAAGATTTGCATCCAGCTGAACGTGTCCCTGATAATGACTCCGGCAAGAGGTGCATCCAGCTGCAAGTGTCCCTGATAATTACTCTGGGAAGAGGTGCATCCAGCTGCAAGTGAACATTATAATTACACCGGCAAGAGGTGCATCCAGCTGCACGTGTCCCTGATAATTACTCCGGCAAGAGGTGCATCCAGCTGCAAGTGAACATTATAATTACACCGGCAAGAGGTGCATCCAGCTGCACGTGTCCCTGATAATTATTCCGGCAAGAGGTGCATCTAGCTGCATGTGTCCCTGATAATTACACTGGCAAGAGGTGCATCCAGCTGCAGGAGACCCTGATAATTACATCAGCCAGAGGTGCATCCAGCTGCATGTGTCCCTGATAATTACTCTGGATAAGAGGTGCATCCAACTTCAAGTATCGCTGATAATTACACTGGCAAGAGTTGCATGAAGCTGTATGTGTCCATGATAATTACACTGGCAAGAGGTGCATCCAGCTGCAAGTGACCCTGATAATTACTCCGGCAAGAGGTGCATCCACCTGCACGTGTCCCTGATAAATACAAAGACTAGAGGTGCATCCAGCTGCACATGTCCCTGATAATTACTCCGGCAAGAGGTGTATCCAGCTGCTAGTGACCCTGATAATTACACTGGCAAGAGGTGAATCCAGCTGCACGTGTCCCTGATAATTATACCGGCAAGAGGTTCATCCAGCTGCAAGTGACGCTGATAATTACACCAGCAAGAGGTGCATCCAGCTGCATGTGTCCCTGATAATTACACTTGCAAGATTTGCATCCAGCTGCAGGTGACCCTGATAATTACATCAGCCAGAGGTGCATCCAGCTGCATGTGTCCCTGATAATTACTCTGGCAAGAGGTGCATCCAACTTGAAGTATCGCTCATAATTATACTGGCAAGAGTTGTATCCAGCTGTATGTGTCCATGATAATTACACTGGCAAGAGGAACATCCAGCTACACGTGCCCCAGATAATTACTCTGGCAAGAATTACATTCAGCTGCAAGTGACCCTGATAATTACACTGGCCAGAGGTGCATCCAGCTGCATGTTACCCTGATAATTACACCGGCCAGAGGTGCATCCAGCTGCATGTGTCCCTGATAATTAATCTGGCAATATTTGCATCCAGCTGAACGTGTCCCTGATAATTACTCCGGCAAGAGGTGCATCCAGCTGCACGTGTCCCTGATAATTACTCTGGCAAGAGGTGCATCCAGCTGCACGTGTCCCTGATCATTAATATGGTAAGAGGTGCATCCAGCTGCAGGTGACCCTGATAATTACACTGGCCAGAGGTGCATCCAGCTGCATGTATCCCTGATAATTACTCTGGCAAGAGTTGCATCCAGCTGCTCATGTCCCTGATAATTACTCCGGCAAGAGGTGCATCCACCTGCATGTGTCCCTGATAATTACTCCGGCAAGAGGAGCATCCAGCTACACGTGTCCCTGATAATTACTACACCCTGATAATTACACCGGCCTGAGGTGCATCCAGCTGCATGTGTCCCTGATATTTACACTGGCAAGATTTGCATCCAGCTGAACGTGTCCTTGATAATTACTCTGGCAAGAGGTGCATCCAGCAGCAGGAGACCCTGATAATCACATCAGCCAGAGGTGCATCCAGCTGCATGTGTCCCTGATAACTACTCTGGCAAGAGGTGCATCCAACTTCAAGTATTGCTGATAATTACATTGGCAAGAGTTGTATCCAGCTGTATGTGTCCATGATAATTACACTGGCAAGAGGTGCATCCAGCTGCACATATCCCTGATTAGTACTCTGGCAAGAGGTGCATCCAGCTGCACGTGTCCCTGATAATTACTCCGGCAAGAGGAACATCCAGCTACACGTGTCCCAGATAATTACTCTGGCAAGAATCACATCCAGCTGCAAGTGACCCTGATAATTACACTGGCCAGAGGTGCATTCAGCTGCATGTGTCCCTGATAATTAATCTGGCAAGATTTGCATCCAGCTGAACGTGTCCCTGATAATTACTCCGGCAAGAGGTGCATCCAGTTGCACGTGTCCCTGATAATTACTCCGGCAAGAGGTGCATCCAGCTGCACGGGTCCCTGATAATTACTCTGGCAAGAGGTGCATCCAGCTGGAGGTGACCCTGATAATTACACTGGCCAGAGGTGCATCCAGCTGCAAGTGAACCTTATAATTACAGCGGAAAGAGTTACATCCAGCTGCAAGTGACCCTGAGAATTACTCCGGCAAGAGGTGCATCCAGCTGCATGTATCCCTGATAATTACTCTGGCAAGAGTTGCATCCAGCTGCACATGTCCCTGATAATTACTCCGGCAAGAGGTGCATCCACCTGCCTGTGTCCCTGATAATTACTCCGGCAAGAGGAGCATCCAGCTACACGTGTCCCTGATAATTACTACACCCTGATAATTACACCGGCCAGAGGTGCATCCAGCTGCATGTGTCCCTGATATTTACACTGGCAAGATTTGCATCCAGCTGAACGTGTCCCTGATAATTACTCTGTCAAGAGGTGCATCCAGCTGCAGGTGACCCTGATAATCACATCAGCCAGAGGTGCATCCAGCTGCATGTGTCCCTGATAACTACTCTGGCAAGAGGTGCATCCAACTTCAAGTATTGCTGATAATTACATTGGCAAGAGTTGTATCCAGCTGTATGTGTCCATGATAATTACACTGGCAAGAGGTGCATCCAGCTGCACGTATCCCTGATAAGTACTCTGGCAAGAGGTGCATCCAGCTGCACGTGTCCCTGATAATTACTCCGGCAAGAGGAACATCCAGCTACACGTGTCCCAGATAATTACTCTGGCAAGAATTACATCCAGCTGCAAGTGACCCTGATAATTACACTGGCCAGAGGTGCATCCAGCTGCATGTGTCCCTGATAATTAATCTGGCAAGATTTGCATCCAGCTGAACGTGTCCCTGATAATTACTCCGGCAAGAGGTGCATCCAGCTGCACGTGACCCTGATAATTACTCCGGCAAGAGGTGCATCCAGCTGCACGGGTCCCTGATAATTACTCTGGCAAGAGGTGCATCCAGCTGCAGGTGATCCTGATAATTACACCAGCCAGAGGTGCATCCAGCTGCATGTGTCCCTGATAATTACTCTGGCAAGTGGTGCATCCAACTTCAAGTATTGCTGATAATTACATTGGCAAGAGTTGTATCCAGCTGTATGTGTCCATGATAATTACGCTGGCAAGAGGTGCATCCAGCTGCACGTATCCCTGATAAGTACTCTGGCAAGAGGTGCATCCAACTGCATGTGTCCCTGATAATTACAGTGGCCAAAGGTGCATCCAGCCGCACGTGTCCCTGATAATTACAAAGACAAGAGGTGCATCCAGCTGCATGTGACCTTATAAAAACAGCAGCAAGAGTTACAGCCAGCTGAAAGTGACCCTGATAATTACTCCGGCAAGAGTTACATCCAGCTGCAAGTGACCCTGAGAATTACTCCGGCAAGAGGTGCATCCAGCTGCATGTATCCCTGATAATTACTCTGGCAAGAGTTGCATCCAGCTGCACATGTCCCTGATAATTACTCCGGCAAGAGGTGCATCCACCTGCATGTGTCCCTGATAATTACTCCGGCAAGAGGAGCATCCAGCTACACGTGTCCCTGATAATTACTACACCCTGATAATTACACCGGCCAGAGGTGCATCCAGCTGCATGTGTCCCTGATATTTACACTGGCAAGATTTGCAACCAGCTGAACGTGTCCCTGATAATTACTCTGGCAAGAGGTGCATCCAGCTGCAGGTGACCCTGATAATCACATCAGCCAGAGGTGCATCCAGCTGCATGTGTCCCTGATAACTACTCTGGCAAGAGGTGCATCCAACTTCAAGTATTTCTGATAATTACATTGGCAAGAGTTGTATCCAGCTGTATGTGTCCATGATAATTACACTGGCAAGAGGTGCATCCAGCTGCACGTATCCCTGATAAGTACTCTGGCAAGAGGTGCATCCAGCTGCACGTGTCCCTGATAATTACTCCGGCAAGAGGAACATCCAGCTACACGTGTCCCAGATAATTACTCTGGCAAGAATTACATCCAGCTGCAAGTGACCCTGATAATTACACTGGCCAGAGGTGCATCCAGCTGCATGTGTCCCTGATAATTAATCTGGCAAGATTTGCATCCAGCTGAACGTGTCCCTGATAATTACTCCGGCAAGAGGTGCATCCAGCTGCACGTGTCCCTGATAATTACTCCGGCAAGAGGTGCATCCAGCTGCACGGGTCCCTGATAATTACTCTGGCAAGAGGTGCATCCAGCTGCAGGTGATCCTGATAATTACACCAGCCAGAGGTGCATCCAGCTGCATGTGTCCCTGATAATTAGTCTGGCAAGTGGAGCATCCAACTTCAAGTATTGCTGATAATTACATTGGCAAGAGTTGTATCCAGCTGTATGTGTCCATGATAATTACGCCTGCAAGAGGTGCATCCAGCTGCACGTATCCCTGATAAGTACTCTGGAAAGAGGTGCATCCAACTGCATGTGTCCCTGATAATTACAGCGGCCAAAGGTGCATCCAGCCGCACGTGTCCCTGATAATTACAAAGACAAGAGGTGCATCCAGCTGCATGTGACCTTATAAATACAGCAGCAAAAGTTACAGCCAGCTGAAAGTGACCCTGATAATTACTCCGGCAAGAGGTGCATCCAGCTGCATGTGTCCCTGATAATTACTCTGGCAAGAGTTGCATCCAGCTGCACATGTCCCTGATAATTACTCCGGCAAGAGGTGCATCCACCTGCCTGTGTCCCTGATAATTACTCTGGCAAGAGGAGCATCCAGCTACACGTGTCCCTGATAATTACTACACCCTGATAATTACACCGGCCAGAGGTGCATCCAGCTGCATGTGTCCCTGATATTTACCCTGGCAAGATTTGCATCCAGCTGAACGTGTCCCTGATAATTACTCTGTCAAGAGGTGCATCCAGCTGCAGGTGACCCTGATAATCACATCAGCCAGAGGTGCATCCAGCTGCATGTGTCCCTGATAACTACTCTGGCAAGAAGTGCATCCAACTTCAAGTATTGCTGATAATTACATTGGCAAGAGTTGTATCCAGCTGTATGTGTCCATGATAATTACACTGGCAAGAGGTGCATCCAACTGCATGTGTCCCTGATAATTACAGTGGCCAAAGGTGCATCCAGCCGCACGTGTCCCTGATAATTACAAAGACAAGAGGTGCATCCAGCTGCATGTGACCTTATAAAAACAGCAGCAAGAGTTACAGCCATCTGAAAGTGACCCTGATAATTACTCCGGCAAGAGTTACATCCAGCTGCAAGTGACCCTGAGAATTACTCCGGCAAGAGGTGCATCCAGCTGCATGTATCCCTGATAATTACTCTGGCAAGAGTTGCATCCAGCTGCACATGTCCCTGATAATTACTCCGGCAAGAGGTGCATCCACCTGCATGTGTCCCTGATAATTACTCCGGCAAGAGGAGCATCCAGCTACACGTGTCCCTGATAATTACTACACCCTGATAATTACACCGGCCAGAGGTGCATCCAGCTGCATGTGTCCCTGATATTTACACTGGCAAGATTTGCAACCAGCTGAACGTGTCCCTAATAATTACTCTGGCAAGAGGTGCATCCAGCTGCAGGTGACCCTGATAATCACATCAGCCAGAGGTGCATCCAGTTGCATGTGTCCCTGATAACTACTCTGGCAAGAGGTGCATCCAACTTCAAGTATTGCTGATAATTACATTGGCAAGAGTTGTATCCAGCTGTATGTGTCCATGATAATTACACTGGCAAGAGGTGCATCCAGCTGCACGTATCCCTGATAAGTACTCTGGCAAGAGGTGCATCCAGCTGCACGTGTCCCTGATAATTACTCCGGCAAGAGGAACATCCAGCTACACGTGTCCCAGATAATTACTCTGGCAAGAATTACATCCAGCTGCAAGTGACCCTGATAATTACACTGGCCAGAGGTGCATCCAGCTGCATGTGTCCCTGATAATTAATCTGGCAAGATTTGCATCCAGCTGAACGTGTCCCTGATAATTACTCCGGCAAGAGGTGCATCCAGCTGCACGTGTCCCTGATAATTACTCCGGCAAGAGGTGCATCCAGCTGCACGGGTCCCTGATAATTACTCTGGCAAGAGGTGCATCCAGCTGCAGGTGATCCTGATAATTACACCAGCCAGAGGTGCATCCAGCTGCATGTGTCCCTGATAATTAGTCTGGCAAGTGGTGCATCCAACTTCAAGTATTGCTGATAATTACATTGGCAAGAGTTGTATCCAGCTGTATGTGTCCATGATAATTACGCCTGCAAGAGGTGCATCCAGCTGCACGTATCCCTGATAAGTACTCTGGCAAGAGGTGCATCCAACTGCATGTGTCCCTGATAATTACAGCGGCCAAAGGTGCATCCAGCCGCTCGTGTCCCTGATAATTACAAAGACAAGAGGTGCATCCAGCTGCATGTGACCTTATAAATACAGCAGCAAAAGTTACAGCCAGCTGAAAGTGACCCTGATAATTACTCCGGCAAGAGCTGCATCCAGCTGCATGTGTCCCTGATAATTATTCCGGCAAGAGGTGCCTCCAGCTGTACGTTTTCCTGATAATTTCAAAGACAAGAGGTGGATCCAGCTGCATTTTTCCCTGATAATTACTCTGGTAAGAGGTGCATCCAGCTGCAAGTGAACATTATAATTACACCGGCCAGAGGTGCATCTACCTGCATGTGTCCCTGATAATTACACTGGCAAGAGGTGCATCCAGCTGCAGGTGACCCTGATAATTACATCAGCCAGAGGTGCATCCAGCTGCATGTGTCCCTGATAACTACTCTGGCAAGAGGTGCATCCAACTTCAAGTATTTCTGATAATTACATTGGCAAGAGTTGTATCCAGCTGTATGTGTCCATGATAATTACACTGGCAAGAGGTGCATCCAGCTGCACGTATCCCTGATAAGTACTCTGGCAAGAGGTGCATCCAGCTGCACGTGTCCCTGATAATTACTCCGGCAAGAGGAACATCCAGCTACACGTGTCCCAGATAATTACTCTGGCAAGAATTACATCCAGCTGCAAGTGACCCTGATAATTACACTGGCCAGAGGTGCATCCAGCTGCATGTGTCCCTGATAATTAATCTGGCAAGATTTGCATCCAGCTGAACGTGTCCCTGATAATTACTCCGGCAAGAGGTGCATCCAGCTGCACGTGTCCCTGATAATTACTCCGGCAAGAGGTGCATCCAGCTGCACGGGTCCCTGATAATTACTCTGGCAAGAGGTGCATCCAGCTGCAGGTGATCCTGATAATTACACCAGCCAGAGGTGCATCCAGCTGCATGTGTCCCTGATAATTAGTCTGGCAAGTGGAGCATCCAACTTCAAGTATTGCTGATAATTACATTGGCAAGAGTTGTATCCAGCTGTATGTGTCCATGATAATTACGCCTGCAAGAGGTGCATCCAGCTGCACGTATCCCTGATAAGTACTCTGGAAAGAGGTGCATCCAACTGCATGTGTCCCTGATAATTACAGCGGCCAAAGGTGCATCCAGCCGCACGTGTCCCTGATAATTACAAAGACAAGAGGTGCATCCAGCTGCATGTGACCTTATAAATACAGCAGCAAAAGTTACAGCCAGCTGAAAGTGACCCTGATAATTACTCCGGCAAGAGGTGCATCCAGCTGCATGTGTCCCTGATAATTACTCTGGCAAGAGTTGCATCCAGCTGCACATGTCCCTGATAATTACTCCGGCAAGAGGTGCATCCACCTGCCTGTGTCCCTGATAATTACTCTGGCAAGAGGAGCATCCAGCTACACGTGTCCCTGATAATTACTACACCCTGATAATTACACCGGCCAGAGGTGCATCCAGCTGCATGTGTCCCTGATATTTACACTGGCAAGATTTGCATCCAGCTGAACGTGTCCCTGATAATTACTCTGTCAAGAGGTGCATCCAGCTGCAGGTGACCCTGATAATCACATCAGCCAGAGGTGCATCCAGCTGCATGTGTCCCTGATAACTACTCTGGCAAGAAGTGCATCCAACTTCAAGTATTGCTGATAATTACATTGGCAAGAGTTGTATCCAGCTGTATGTGTCCATGATAATTACACTGGCAAGAGGTGCATCCAACTGCATGTGTCCCTGATAATTACAGTGGCCAAAGGTGCATCCAGCCGCACGTGTCCCTGATAATTACAAAGACAAGAGGTGCATCCAGCTGCATGTGACCTTATAAAAACAGCAGCAAGAGTTACAGCCATCTGAAAGTGACCCTGATAATTACTCCGGCAAGAGTTACATCCAGCTGCAAGTGACCCTGAGAATTACTCCGGCAAGAGGTGCATCCAGCTGCATGTATCCCTGATAATTACTCTGGCAAGAGTTGCATCCAGCTGCACATGTCCCTGATAATTACTCCGGCAAGAGGTGCATCCACCTGCATGTGTCCCTGATAATTACTCCGGCAAGAGGAGCATCCAGCTACACGTGTCCCTGATAATTACTACACCCTGATAATTACACCGGCCAGAGGTGCATCCAGCTGCATGTGTCCCTGATATTTACACTGGCAAGATTTGCAACCAGCTGAACGTGTCCCTAATAATTACTCTGGCAAGAGGTGCATCCAGCTGCAGGTGACCCTGATAATCACATCAGCCAGAGGTGCATCCAGTTGCATGTGTCCCTGATAACTACTCTGGCAAGAGGTGCATCCAACTTCAAGTATTGCTGATAATTACATTGGCAAGAGTTGTATCCAGCTGTATGTGTCCATGATAATTACACTGGCAAGAGGTGCATCCAGCTGCACGTATCCCTGATAAGTACTCTGGCAAGAGGTGCATCCAGCTGCACGTGTCCCTGATAATTACTCCGGCAAGAGGAACATCCAGCTACACGTGTCCCAGATAATTACTCTGGCAAGAATTACATCCAGCTGCAAGTGACCCTGATAATTACACTGGCCAGAGGTGCATCCAGCTGCATGTGTCCCTGATAATTAATCTGGCAAGATTTGCATCCAGCTGAACGTGTCCCTGATAATTACTCCGGCAAGAGGTGCATCCAGCTGCACGTGTCCCTGATAATTACTCCGGCAAGAGGTGCATCCAGCTGCACGGGTCCCTGATAATTACTCTGGCAAGAGGTGCATCCAGCTGCAGGTGATCCTGATAATTACACCAGCCAGAGGTGCATCCAGCTGCATGTGTCCCTGATAATTAGTCTGGCAAGTGGTGCATCCAACTTCAAGTATTGCTGATAATTACATTGGCAAGAGTTGTATCCAGCTGTATGTGTCCATGATAATTACGCCTGCAAGAGGTGCATCCAGCTGCACGTATCCCTGATAAGTACTCTGGCAAGAGGTGCATCCAACTGCATGTGTCCCTGATAATTACAGCGGCCAAAGGTGCATCCAGCCGCTCGTGTCCCTGATAATTACAAAGACAAGAGGTGCATCCAGCTGCATGTGACCTTATAAATACAGCAGCAAAAGTTACAGCCAGCTGAAAGTGACCCTGATAATTACTCCGGCAAGAGCTGCATCCAGCTGCATGTGTCCCTGATAATTATTCCGGCAAGAGGTGCCTCCAGCTGTACGTTTTCCTGATAATTTCAAAGACAAGAGGTGGATCCAGCTGCATTTTTCCCTGATAATTACTCTGGTAAGAGGTGCATCCAGCTGCAAGTGAACATTATAATTACACCGGCCAGAGGTGCATCTACCTGCATGTGTCCCTGATAATTACACTGGCAAGAGGTGCATCCAGCTGCAGGTGACCCTGATAATTACATCAGCCAGAGGTGCATCCAGCTGCATGTGTCCCTGATAATTACTCTGGATAGGAGGTGCATCCAACGTCAAGTATCGCTGATAATTACACTGGCAAGACTTGCATGCAGCTGTATGTGTCCATGATAATTACACTGGCAAGAGGTGCATCCAGCTCCACGTGTCCCTGATAATTAAAAAGACAAGAGGTGCATCCATCTGCACGTGTCCCTGATAATTACTCTGGCAAGAGGTGCATGCAGCTGTACGTTTCCCTGATCATTACTATGGTAAGAGGTGCATCCAGCTGCAGGTGACCCTGATAATTACACTGGCCAGAGGTGCATCCAGCTGCAAGTGAACCTTATAATTACAGCGGCAAGAGTTACATCCAGCTGCAAGTGACCCTGAGAATTACTCCGGCAAGAGTTGCATCCAGCTGGATGTGTCCCTGATAATTATTCCGGCAAGTAATGCATCCAGCTGTGCGTGTCCCTGATAATTACAGTGGCAAGAGGTGCATCCAGCTGCACATGTCCCTGATAATTACTCCGGCAAGAGGAGCATCCAGCTGCATGTGTCCCTGATAATTACTCCGGCAAGAGGAGCAACCAGCTACACGTGTCCCTGATAATTACTCCACCCTGATAATTACACCGGCCAGAGGTGCATCCAGCTGCATGTGTCCCTGATAGTTACACTGGCAAGATTTGCATCCAGCTGCAGGTGACCCTGATAATTACATCAGCCAGAGGTGCATCCAACTGCATGTGTCCCTGATAATTACTCTGGATAAGAGGTGCATGCAACTTCAAGTATCGCTGATAATTACACTAGCAAGAGTTGTATCCAGCTGTATGTGTCCATGATAATTACACTGGCAAGAGGTGCATCCAGCTGCACGTATCCCTGATAAGTCCTCTGTCAAGATGTGCATCGAGCTGCACGTGTCCCTGATAATTACTCCGGCAAGAGGTGCATCCAGCTGCAAGTGACCCTGATAATTACACTGGCAAGAGGTTTATCCAGCTGCAAGTGACCCTGATAATTACACCAGCAAGAGGTGCATCCAGCTGCATGTGTCCCTGATAATTACTCCGGCAAGAGGAGCATCCACCTACACTTGTCCCTGATAATTACTCTACACTGATAATTACACCGGCCAGAGGTGCATACAGCTGCATGTGTCCTTGATAATTACACTGGCAAGATTTGCATCCAGCTGAACGTGTCCCTGATAATGACTCCGGCAAGAGGTGCATCCAGCTGCAAGTGTCCCTGATAATTACTCTGGGAAGAGGTGCATCCAGCTGCAAGTGAACATTATAATTACACCGGCAAGAGGTGCATCCAGCTGCACGTGTCCCTGATAATTACTCCGGCAACAGGTGCATCCAGCTGCAAGTGAACATTATAATTACACCGGCAAGAGGTGCATCCAGCTGCACGTGTCCCTGATAATTATTCCGGCAAGAGGTGCATCTAGCTGCATGTGTCCCTGATAATTACACTGGCAAGAGGTGCATCCAGCTGCAGGAGACCCTGATAATTACATCAGCCAGAGGTGCATCCAGCTGCATGTGTCCCTGATAATTACTCTGGATAAGAGGTGCATCCAACTTCAAGTATCGCTGATAATTACACTGGCAAGAGTTGCATGAAGCTGTATGTGTCCATGATAATTACACTGGCAAGAGGTGCATCCAGCTGCAAGTGACCCTGATAATTACTCCGGCAAGAGGTGCATCCACCTGCACGTGTCCCTGATAAATACAAAGACTAGAGGTGCATCCAGCTGCACATGTCCCTGATAATTACTCCGGCAAGAGGTGTATCCAGCTGCAAGTGACCCTGATAATTACACTGGCAAGAGGTGAATCCAGCTGCACGTGTCCCTGATAATTATACCGGCAAGAGGTTCATCCAGCTGCAAGTGACGCTGATAATTACACCAGCAAGAGGTGCATCCAGCTGCATGTGTCCCTGATAATTACACTTGCAAGATTTGCATCCAGCTGCAGGTGACCCTGATAATTACATCAGCCAGAGGTGCATCCAGCTGCATGTGTCCCTGATAATTACTCTGGCAAGAGGTGCATCCAACTTCAAGTATCGCTCATAATTATACTGGCAAGAGTTGTATCCAGCTGTATGTGTCCATGATAATTACACTGGCAAGAGGAACATCCAGCTACACGTGCCCCAGATAATTACTCTGGCAAGAATTACATTCAGCTGCAAGTGACCCTGATAATTACACTGGCCAGAGGTGCATCCAGCTGCATGTGACCCTGATAATTACACCGGCCAGAGGTGCATCCAGCTGCATGTGTCCCTGATAATTAATCTGGCAATATTTGCATCCAGCTGAACGTGTCCCTGATAATTACTCCGGCAAGAGGTGCATCCAGCTGCACGTGTCCCTGATAATTACTCTGGCAAGAGGTGCATCCAGCTGCACGTGTCCCTGATCATTTATATGGTAAGAGGTGCATCCAGCTGCAGGTGACCCTGATAATTACACTGGCCAGAGGTGCATCCAGCTGCATGTATCCCTGATAATTACTCTGGCAAGAGTTGCATCCAGCTGCTCATGTCCCTGATAATTACTCCGGCAAGAGGTGCATCCACCTGCATGTGTCCCTGATAATTACTCCGGCAAGAGGAGCATCCAGCTACACGTGTCCCTGATAATTACTACACCCTGATAATTACACCGGCCTGAGGTGCATCCAGCTGCATGTGTCCCTGATATTTACACTGGCAAGATTTGCATCCAGCTGAACGTGTCCTTGATAATTACTCTGGCAAGAGGTGCATCCAGCAGCAGGAGACCCTGATAATCACATCAGCCAGAGGTGCATCCAGCTGCATGTGTCCCTGATAACTACTCTGGCAAGAGGTGCATCCAACTTCAAGTATTGCTGATAATTACATTGGCAAGAGTTGTATCCAGCTGTATGTGTCCATGATAATTACACTGGCAAGAGGTGCATCCAGCTGCACATATCCCTGATTAGTACTCTGGCAAGAGGTGCATCCAGCTGCACGTGTCCCTGATAATTACTCCGGCAAGAGGAACATCCAGCTGCAAGTGACCCTGATAATTACACTGGCCAGAGGTGCATTCAGCTGCATGTGTCCCTGATAATTAATCTGGCAAGATTTGCATCCAGCTGAACGTGTCCCTGATAATTACTCCGGCAAGAGGTGCATCCAGTTGCACGTGTCCCTGATAATTACTCCGGCAAGAGGTGCATCCAGCTGCACGGGTCCCTGATAATTACTCTGGCAAGAGGTGCATCCAGCTGGAGGTGACCCTGATAATTACACTGGCCAGAGGTGCATCCAGCTGCAAGTGAACCTTATAATTACAGCGGAAAGAGTTACATCCAGCTGCAAGTGACCCTGAGAATTACTCCGGCAAGAGGTGCATCCAGCTGCATGTATCCCTGATAATTACTCTGGCAAGAGTTGCATCCAGCTGCACATGTCCCTGATAATTACTCCGGCAAGAGGTGCATCCACCTGCCTGTGTCCCTGATAATTACTCCGGCAAGAGGAGCATCCAGCTACACGTGTCCCTGATAATTACTACACCCTGATAATTACACCGGCCAGAGGTGCATCCAGCTGCATGTGTCCCTGATATTTACACTGGCAAGATTTGCATCCAGCTGAACGTGTCCCTGATAATTACTCTGTCAAGAGGTGCATCCAGCTGCAGGTGACCCTGATAATCACATCAGCCAGAGGTGCATCCAGCTGCATGTGTCCCTGATAACTACTCTGGCAAGAGGTGCATCCAACTTCAAGTATTGCTGATAATTACATTGGCAAGAGTTGTATCCAGCTGTATGTGTCCATGATAATTACACTGGCAAGAGGTGCATCCAGCTGCACGTATCCCTGATAAGTACTCTGGCAAGAGGTGCATCCAGCTGCACGTGTCCCTGATAATTACTCCGGCAAGAGGAACATCCAGCTACACGTGTCCCAGATAATTACTCTGGCAAGAATTACATCCAGCTGCAAGTGACCCTGATAATTACACTGGCCAGAGGTGCATCCAGCTGCATGTGTCCCTGATAATTAATCTGGCAAGATTTGCATCCAGCTGAACGTGTCCCTGATAATTACTCCGGCAAGAGGTGCATCCAGCTGCACGTGACCCTGATAATTACTCCGGCAAGAGGTGCATCCAGCTGCATGGGTCCCTGATAATTACTCTGGCAAGAGGTGCATCCAGCTGCAGGTGATCCTGATAATTACACCAGCCAGAGGTGCATCCAGCTGCATGTGTCCCTGATAATTACTCTGGCAAGTGGTGCATCCAACTTCAAGTATTGCTGATAATTACATTGGCAAGAGTTGTATCCAGCTGTATGTGTCCATGATAATTACGCTGGCAAGAGGTGCATCCAGCTGCACGTATCCCTGATAAGTACTCTGGCAAGAGGTGCATCCAACTGCATGTGTCCCTGATAATTACAGTGGCCAAAGGTGCATCCAGCCGCACGTGTCCCTGATAATTACAAAGACAAGAGGTGCATCCAGCTGCATGTGACCTTATAAAAACAGCAGCAAGAGTTACAGCCAGCTGAAAGTGACCCTGATAATTACTCCGGCAAGAGTTACATCCAGCTGCAAGTGACCCTGAGAATTACTCCGGCAAGAGGTGCATCCAGCTGCATGTATCCCTGATAATTACTCTGGCAAGAGTTGCATCCAGCTGCACATGTCCCTGATAATTACTCCGGCAAGAGGTGCATCCACCTGCATGTGTCCCTGATAATTACTCCGGCAAGAGGAGCATCCAGCTACACGTGTCCCTGATAATTACTACACCCTGATAATTACACCGGCCAGAGGTGCATCCAGCTGCATGTGTCCCTGATATTTACACTGGCAAGATTTGCAACCAGCTGAACGTGTCCCTGATAATTACTCTGGCAAGAGGTGCATCCAGCTGCAGGTGACCCTGATAATCACATCAGCCAGAGGTGCATCCAGCTGCATGTGTCCCTGATAACTACTCTGGCAAGAGGTGCATCCAACTTCAAGTATTTCTGATAATTACATTGGCAAGAGTTGTATCCAGCTGTATGTGTCCATGATAATTACACTGGCAAGAGGTGCATCCAGCTGCACGTATCCCTGATAAGTACTCTGGCAAGAGGTGCATCCAGCTGCACGTGTCCCTGATAATTACTCCGGCAAGAGGAACATCCAGCTACACGTGTCCCAGATAATTACTCTGGCAAGAATTACATCCAGCTGCAAGTGACCCTGATAATTACACTGGCCAGAGGTGCATCCAGCTGCATGTGTCCCTGATAATTAATCTGGCAAGATTTGCATCCAGCTGAACGTGTCCCTGATAATTACTCCGGCAAGAGGTGCATCCAGCTGCACGTGTCCCTGATAATTACTCCGGCAAGAGGTGCATCCAGCTGCACGGGTCCCTGATAATTACTCTGGCAAGAGGTGCATCCAGCTGCAGGTGATCCTGATAATTACACCAGCCAGAGGTGCATCCAGCTGCATGTGTCCCTGATAATTAGTCTGGCAAGTGGAGCATGCAACTTCAAGTATTGCTGATAATTACATTGGCAAGAGTTGTATCCAGCTGTATGTGTCCATGATAATTACGCCTGCAAGAGGTGCATCCAGCTGCACGTATCCCTGATAAGTACTCTGGAAAGAGGTGCATCCAACTGCATGTGTCCCTGATAATTACAGCGGCCAAAGGTGCATCCAGCCGCACGTGTCCCTGATAATTACAAAGACAAGAGGTGCATCCAGCTGCATGTGACCTTATAAATACAGCAGCAAAAGTTACAGCCAGCTGAAAGTGACCCTGATAATTACTCCGGCAAGAGGTGCATCCAGCTACATGTGTCCCTGATAATTATTCCGGCAAGAGGTGCCTCCAGCTGTACGTTTTCCTGATAATTTCAAAGACAAGAGGTGGATACAGCTGCATTTTTCCCTGATAATTACTCTGGTAAGAGGTGCATCCAGCTGCAAGTGAACATTATAATTACACCGGCCAGAGGTGCATCTAGCTGCATGTGTCCCTGATAATTACACTGGCAAGAGGTGCATCCAGCTGCAGGTGACCCTGATAATTACATCAGCCAGAGATGCATCCAGCTGCATGTGTCCCTGATAATTACTCTGGATAGGAGGTGCATCCAACTTCAAGTATCGCTGATAATTACACTGGCAAGACTTGCATGCAGCTGTATGTGTCCATGATAATTACACTGGCAAGAGGTGCATCCAGCTCCACGTGTCCCTGATAATTAAAAAGACAAGAGGTGCATCCATCTGCACGTGTCCCTGATAATTACTCTGGCAAGAGGTGCATGCAGCTGTACGTTTCCCTGATCATTACTATGGTAAGAGGTGCATCCAGCTGCAGGTGACCCTGATAATTACACTGGACAGAGGTGCATCCAGCTGCAAGTGAACCTTATAATTACAGCGGCAAGAGTTACATCCAGCTGCAAGTGACCCTGAGAATTACTCCGGCAAGAGTTGCATCCAGCTGCATGTGTCCCTGATAATTATTCCGGCAAGTAATGCATCCAGCTGTGCGTGTCCCTGATAATTACAGTGGCAAGAGGTGCATCCAGCTGCACATGTCCCTGATAATTACTCCGGCAAGAGGTGCATCCAGCTGCATGTGTCCCTGATAATTACTCCGGCAAGAGGAGCAACCAGCTACACGTGTCCCTGATAATTACTCCACCCTGATAATTACACCGGCCAGAGGTGCATCCAGCTGCATGTGTCCCTGATAGTTACACTGGCAAGATTTGCATCCAGCTGCAGGTGACCCTGATAATTACATCAGCCAGAGGTGCATCCAACTGCATGTGTCCCTGATAATTACTCTGGATAAGAGGTGCATGCAACTTCAAGTATCGCTGATAATTACACTAGCAAGAGTTGTATCCAGCTGTATGTGTCCATGATAATTACACTGGCAAGAGGTGCATCCAGCTGCACGTATCCCTGATAAGTCCTCTGTCAAGATGTGCATCGAGCTGCACGTGTCCCTGATAATTACTCCGGCAAGAGGTGCATCCAGCTGCAAGTGACCCTGATAATTACACTGGCAAGAGGTTTATCCAGCTGCAAGTGACCCTGATAATTACACCAGCAAGAGGTGCATCCAGCTGCATGTGTCCCTGATAATTACTCCGGCAAGAGGAGCATCCACCTACACTTGTCCCTGATAATTACTCCACACTGATAATTACACCGGCCAGAGGTGCATACAGCTGCATGTGTCCTTGATAATTACACTGGCAAGATTTGCATCCAGCTGAACGTGTCCCTGATAATGACTCCGGCAAGAGGTGCATCCAGCTGCAAGTGTCCCTGATAATTACTCTGGGAAGAGGTGCATCCAGCTGCAAGTGAACATTATAATTACACCGGCAAGAGGTGCATCCAGCTGCACGTGTCCCTGATAATTACTCCGGCAAGAGGTGCATCCAGCTGCAAGTGAACATTATAATTACACCGGCAAGAGGTGCATCCAGCTGCACGTGTCCCTGATAATTATTCCGGCAAGAGGTGCATCTAGCTGCATGTGTCCCTGATAATTACACTGGCAAGAGGTGCATCCAGCTGCAGGAGACCCTGATAATTACATCAGCCAGAGGTGCATCCAGCTGCATGTGTCCCTGATAATTACTCTGGATAAGAGGTGCATCCAACTTCAAGTATCGCTGATAATTACACTGGCAAGAGTTGCATGAAGCTGTATGTGTCCATGATAATTACACTGGCAAGAGGTGCATCCAGCTGCAAGTGACCCTGATAATTACTCCGGCAAGAGGTGCATCCACCTGCACGTGTCCCTGATAAATACAAAGACTAGAGGTGCATCCAGCTGCACATGTCCCTGATAATTACTCCGGCAAGAGGTGTATCCAGCTGCAAGTGACCCTGATAATTACACTGGCAAGAGGTTCATCCAGCTGCAAGTGACGCTGATAATTACACCAGCAAGAGGTGCATCCAGCTGCATGTGTCCCTGATAATTACACTTGCAAGATTTGCATCCAGCTGCAGGTGACCCTGATAATTACATCAGCCAGAGGTGCATCCAGCTGCATGTGTCCCTGATAATTACTCTGGCAAGAGGTGCATCCAACTTCAAGTATCGCTCATAATTATACTGGCAAGAGTTGTATCCAGCTGTATGTGTCCATGATAATTACACTGGCAAGAGGAACATCCAGCTACACGTGCCCCAGATAATTACTCTGGCAAGAATTACATCCAGCTGCAAGTGACCCTGATAATTACACTGGCCAGAGGTGCATCCAGCTGCATGTGACCCTGATAATTACACCGGCCAGAGGTGCATCCAGCTGCATGTGTCCCTGATAATTAATCTGGCAATATTTGCATCCAGCTGAACGTGTCCCTGATAATTACTCCGGCAAGAGGTGCATCCAGCTGCATGTGTCCCTGATAATTACTCCGGCAAGAGGAGCATCCACCTACACTTGTCCCTGATAATTACTCCACACTGATAATTACACCGGCCAGAGGTGCATACAGCTGCATGTGTCCTTGATAATTACACTGGCAAGATTTGCATCCAGCTGAACGTGTCCCTGATAATGACTCCGGCAAGAGGTGCATCCAGCTGCAAGTGTCCCTGATAATTACTCTGGGAAGAGGTGCATCCAGCTGCAAGTGAACATTATAATTACACCGGCAAGAGGTGCATCCAGCTGCACGTGTCCCTGATAATTACTCCGGCAAGAGGTGCATCCAGCTGCAAGTGAACATTATAATTACACCGGCAAGAGGTGCATCCAGCTGCACGTGTCCCTGATAATTATTCCGGCAAGAGGTGCATCTAGCTGCATGTGTCCCTGATAATTACACTGGCAAGAGGTGCATCCAGCTGCAGGAGACCCTGATAATTACATCAGCCAGAGGTGCATCCAGCTGCATGTGTCCCTGATAATTACTCTGGATAAGAGGTGCATCCAACTTCAAGTATCGCTGATAATTACACTGGCAAGAGTTGCATGAAGCTGTATGTGTCCATGATAATTACACTGGCAAGAGGTGCATCCAGCTGCAAGTGACCCTGATAATTACTCCGGCAAGAGGTGCATCCACCTGCACGTGTCCCTGATAAATACAAAGACTAGAGGTGCATCCAGCTGCACATGTCCCTGATAATTACTCCGGCAAGAGGTGTATCCAGCTGCAAGTGACCCTGATAATTACACTGGCAAGAGGTTCATCCAGCTGCAAGTGACGCTGATAATTACACCAGCAAGAGGTGCATCCAGCTGCATGTGTCCCTGATAATTACACTTGCAAGATTTGCATCCAGCTGCAGGTGACCCTGATAATTACATCAGCCAGAGGTGCATCCAGCTGCATGTGTCCCTGATAATTACTCTGGCAAGAGGTGCATCCAACTTCAAGTATCGCTCATAATTATACTGGCAAGAGTTGTATCCAGCTGTATGTGTCCATGATAATTACACTGGCAAGAGGAACATCCAGCTACACGTGCCCCAGATAATTACTCTGGCAAGAATTACATCCAGCTGCAAGTGACCCTGATAATTACACTGGCCAGAGGTGCATCCAGCTGCATGTGACCCTGATAATTACACCGGCCAGAGGTGCATCCAGCTGCATGTGTCCCTGATAATTAATCTGGCAATATTTGCATCCAGCTGAACGTGTCCCTGATAATTACTCCGGCAAGAGGTGCATCCAGCTGCACGTGTCCCTGATAATTACTCTGGCAAGAGGTGCATCCAGCTGCACGTGTCACTGATCATTAATATGGTAAGAGGTGCATCCAGCTGCAGGTGACCCTGATAATTACACTGGCCAGAGGTGCATCCAGCTGCAAGTGAACCTTATAATTACAGCGGCAAGAGTTACATCCAGCTGCAAGTGACCCTGAGAATTACTCCGGCAAGAGGTTCATCTAGCTGCATGTGTCCCTGATAATTATTCGTGCAAGAGATGCATCCAGCTGTGCGTGTCCCTGATAATTACAGTGGCAAGAGGTACATCGAGCTGCACATGTCCCTGATAATTACTCCGGCAAGAGGTTCATCCAGCTGCATGTGTCCCTGATAATTACTCCGGCAAGAGGAGCAACCAGCTACACGTGTCCCTGATAATTACTCCACCCTGATAATTACACCGGCCAGAGGTGCATCCAGCTGCATGTGTCCCTGATAACTACACTGGCAAGATTTGCATCCAGCTGCAGGTGACCCTGATAATTACATCAGCCAGAGGTGCATCCAGCTGCATGTGTCCCTGATAATTACTCTGGCAAGAGGTGCATCCAACTTCAAGTATCGCTGATAATTACACTGGCAAGAGTTGTATCCAGCTGTATGTGTCCATGATAATTACTCTGGCAAGTGGTGCATCCAGCTGAACGTATCCCTTATAATTACAGCAGCAAGAGTTACATCCAGCTGCAAGTGACCCTGATAATTACTCCGGCAAGAGGTGCATCCAGCTGCATGTGTCCCTGATAATTACTCTGGCAAGTGGTGCATCCAGCTGAACGTATCCCTTATAATTACAGCAGCAAGAGTTACATCCAGCTGCAAGTGACCCTGATAATTACTCCGGCAAGAGGTGCATCCAGCTGCATGTAACCCTGATAATTACTCCGGCAAGAGTTGCATCCAGCTGCACATGTCCCTGATAATTACTCCGGCAAGAGGTGCATCCACCTGCATGTGTCCCTGATAATTACTCCGGCAAGAGGAGCATCCAGCTACAATTGTCCCTGATAATTACTCCACCCTGATAATTACACCGGCCAGAGGTGCATCGAGCTGCATGTGTCCTTGATAATTACACTGGCAAGATTTGCATCCAGCTGAACGTGTCCCTGATAATTACTCTGGCAAGAGGTGCATCCAGCTGCACGTTTTCCTGATAATTACAAAGACAAGAGGTGCATCCAGCTGCATGTGTCTCTGATAATTAATCTGGCAATATTTGCATCCAGCTGAACGTGTCCCTGATAATTACTCCGGCAAGAGATGCATCCAGCTGCACGTGTCCCTGATAATTACTCTGGCAAGTGGTGCATCCAGCTGCACGTGTCCCTGATCATTACTATGGTAAGAGGTGCATCCAGCTGGAGGTGACCCTGATAATTACACTGGCCAGACGTGCATCCAGCTGCAAGTGAACCTTATAATTACAGCGGCAAGAGTTACATCCAGCTGCAAGTGACCCTGAGAATTACTCCGGCAAGAGGTGCATCCAGCTGCATGTATCCCTGATAATTACTCTGGCAAGAGTTGCATCCAGCTGCACATGTCCCTGATAATTACTCCGGCAAGAGGTGCATCCACCTGCATGTGTCCCTGATAATTACTCCGGCAAGAGGAGCATCCAGCTACACGTGTCCCTGATAATTACTACACCCTGATAATTACACCGGCCTGAGGTGCATCCAGCTGCATGTGTCCCTGATATTTACACTGGCAAGATTTGCATCCAGCTGAACGTGTCCCTGATAATTACTCTGGCAAGAGGTGCATCCAGCTGCAGGTGACCCTGATAATCACATCAGCCAGAGGTGCATCCAGCTGCATGTGTCCCTGATAACTACTCTGGCAAGAGGTGCATCCAACTTCAAGTATTGCTGATAATTACATTGGCAAGAGTTGTATCCAGCTGTATGTGTCCATGATAATTACACTGGCAAGAGGTGCATCCAGCTGCACGTATCCCTGATAAGTACTCTGGCAAGAGGTGCATCCAACTTCAAGTATCGCTCATAATTATACTGGCAAGAGTTGTATCCAGCTGTATGTGTCCATGATAATTACACTGGCAAGAGGAACATCCAGCTACACGTGCCCCAGATAATTACTCTGGCAAGAATTACATTCAGCTGCAAGTGACCCTGATAATTACACTGGCCAGAGGTGCATCCAGCTGCATGTGACCCTGATAATTACACCGGCCAGAGGTGCATCCAGCTGCATGTGTCCCTGATAATTAATCTGGCAATATTTGCATCAAGGTGAACGTGTCCCTGATAATTACTCCGGCAAGAGGTGCATCCAGCTGCACGTGTCCCTGATAATTACTCTGGCAAGAGGTGCATCCAGCTGCACGTGTCCCTGATCATTAATATGGTAAGAGGTGCATCCAGCTGCAGGTGACCCTGATAATTACACTGGCCAGAGGTGCATCCAGCTGCATGTATCCCTGATAATTACTCTGGCAAGAGTTGCATCCAGCTGCTCATGTCCCTGATAATTACTCCGGCAAGAGGTGCATCCACCTGCATGTGTCCCTGATAATTACTCCGGCAAGAGGAGCATGCAGGTACACGTGTCCCTGATAATTACTACACCCTGATAATTACACCGGCCTGAGGTGCATCCAGCTGCATGTGTCCCTGATATTTACACTGGCAAGATTTGCATCCAGCTGAACGTGTCCTTGATAATTACTCTGGCAAGAGGTGCATCCAGCAGCAGGAGACCCTGATAATCACATCAGCCAGAGGTGCATCCAGCTGCATGTGTCCCTGATAACTACTCTGGCAAGAGGTGCATCCAACTTCAAGTATTGCTGATAATTACATTGGCAAGAGTTGTATCCAGCTGTATGTGTCCATGATAATTACACTGGCAAGAGGTGCATCCAGCTGCACGTATCCCTGATAAGTACTCTGGCAAGAGGTGCATCCAGCTGCACGTGTCCCTGATAATTACTCCGGCAAGAGGAGCATCCAGCTACACGTGTCCCAGATAATTACTCTGGCAAGAATTACATCCAGCTGCAAGTGACCCTGATAATTACACTGGCCAGAGGTGCATCCAGCTGCATGTGTCCCTGATAATTAATCTGGCAAGATTTGCATCCAGCTGAACGTGTCCCTGATAATTACTCCGGCAAGAGGTGCCATCCAGCTGCACGTGACCCTGATAATTACTCCGGCAAGAGGTGCATCCAGCTGCACGGGTCCCTGATAATTACTCTGGCAAGAGGTGCATCCAGCTGCAGGTGATCCTGATAATTACACCAGCCAGAGGTGCATCCAGCTGCATGTGTCCCTGATAATTACTCTGGCAAGTGGTGCATCCAACTTCAAGTATTGCTGATAATTACATTGGCAAGAGTTGTATCCAGCTGTATGTGTCCATGATAATTACGCTGGCAAGAGGTGCATCCAGCTGCACGTATCCCTGATAAGTACTCTGGCAAGAGGTGCATCCAACTGCATGTGTCCCTGATAATTACAGTGGCCAAAGGTGCATCCAGCCGCACGTGTCCCTGATAATTACAAAGACAAGAGGTGCATCCAGCTGCATGTGACCTTATAAAAACAGCAGCAAGAGTTACAGCCAGCTGAAAGTGACCCTGATAATTACTCCGGCAAGAGTTACATCCAGCTGCAAGTGACCCTGAGAATTACTCCGGCAAGAGGTGCATCCAGCTGCATGTATCCCTGATAATTACTCTGGCAAGAGTTGCATCCAGCTGCACATGTCCCTGATAATTACTCCGGCAAGAGGTGCATCCACCTGCATGTGTCCCTGATAATTACTCCGGCAAGAGGAGCATCCAGCTACACGTGTCCCTGATAATTACTACACCCTGATAATTACACCGGCCAGAGGTGCATCCAGCTGCATGTGCCCCTGATATTTACACTGGCAAGATTTGCAACCAGCTGAACGTGTCCCTGATAATTACTCTGGCAAGAGGTGCATCCAGCTGCAGGTGACCCTGATAATCACATCAGCCAGAGGTGCATCCAGCTGCATGTGTCCCTGATAAATACTCTGGCAAGAGGTGCATCCAACTTCAAGTATTTCTGATAATTACATTGGCAAGAGTTGTATCCAGCTGTATGTGTCCATGATAATTACACTGGCAAGAGGTGCATCCAGCTGCACGTATCCCTGATAAGTACTCTGGCAAGAGGTGCATCCAGCTGCACGTGTCCCTGATAATTACTCCGGCAAGAGGAGCATCCAGCTACACGTGTCCCAGATAATTACTCTGGCAAGAATTACATCCAGCTGCAAGTGACCCTGATAATTACACTGGCCAGAGGTGCATCCAGCTGCATGTGTCCCTGATAATTAATCTGGCAAGATTTGCATCCAGCTGAACGTGTCCCTGATAATTACTCCGGCAAGAGGTGCCATCCAGCTGCACGTGACCCTGATAATTACTCCGGCAAGAGGTGCATCCAGCTGCACGGGTCCCTGATAATTACTCTGGCAAGAGGTGCATCCAGCTGCAGGTGATCCTGATAAATACACCAGCCAGAGGTGCATCCAGCTGCATGTGTCCCTGATAATTACTCTGGCAAGTGGTGCATCCAACTTCAAGTATTGCTGATAATTACATTGGCAAGAGTTGTATCCAGCTGTATGTGTCCATGATAATTACGCTGGCAAGAGGTGCATCCAGCTGCACGTATCCCTGATAAGTACTCTGGCAAGAGGTGCATCCAACTGCATGTGTCCCTGATAATTACAGTGGCCAAAGGTGCATCCAGCCGCACGTGTCCCTGATAATTACAAAGACAACAGGTGCATCCAGCTGCATGTGACCTTATAAAAACAGCAGCAAGAGTTACAGCCAGCTGAAAGTGACCCTGATAATTACTCCGGCAAGAGTTACATCCAGCTGCAAGTGACCCTGAGAATTACTCCGGCAAGAGGTGCATCCAGCTGCATGTATCCCTGATAATTACTCTGGCAAGAGTTGCATCCAGCTGCACATGTCCCTGATAATTACTCCGGCAAGAGGTGCATCCACCTGCATGTGTCCCTGATAATTACTCCGGCAAGAGGAGCATCCAGCTACACGTGTCCCTGATAATTACTACACCCTGATAATTACACCGGCCAGAGGTGCATCCAGCTGCATGTGCCCCTGATATTTACACTGGCAAGATTTGCAACCAGCTGAACGTGTCCCTGATAATTACTCTGGCAAGAGGTGCATCCAGCTGCAGGTGACCCTGATAATCACATCAGCCAGAGGTACATCCAGCTGCATGTGTCCCTGATAACTACTCTGGCAAGAGGTGCATCCAACTTCAAGTATTTCTGATAATTACATTGGCAAGAGTTGTATCCAGCTGTATGTGTCCATGATAATTACACTGGCAAGAGGTGCATCCAGCTGCACGTATCCCTGATAAGTACTCTGGCAAGAGGTGCATCCAGCTGCACGTGTCCCTGATAATTACTCCGGCAAGAGGAACATCCAGCTACACGTGTCCCAGATAATTACTCTGGCAAGAATTACATCCAGCTGCAAGTGACCCTGATAATTACACTGGCCAGAGGTGCATCCAGCTGCATGTGTCCCTGATAATTAGTCTGGCAAGTGGAGCATCCAACTTCAAGTATTGCTGATAATTACATTGGCAAGTGTTGTATCCAGCTGTATGTGTCCATGATAATTACGCCTGCAAGAGGTGCATCCAGCTGCACGTATCCCTGATAAGTACTCTGGAAAGAGGTGCATCCAACTGCATGTGTCCCTGATAATTACAGCGGCCAAAGGTGCATCCAGCCGCACGTGTCCCTGATAATTACAAAGACAAGAGGTGCATCCAGCTGCATGTGACCTTATAAATACAGCAGCAAAAGTTACAGCCAGCTGAAAGTGACCCTGATAATTACTCCGGCAAGAGGTGCATCCAGCTGCATGTGTCCCTGATAATTATTCCGGCAAGAGGTGCCTCCAGCTGTACGTTTTCCTGATAATTTCAAAGACAAGAGGTGGATACAGCTGCATTTTTCCCTGATAATTACTCTGGTAAGAGTTGCATCCAGCTGCAAGTGATCATTATAATTACACCGGCCAGAGGTGCATCTAGCTGCATGTGTCCCTGATAATTACACTGGCAAGAAGTGCATCCAGCTGCAGGTGAACCTGATAATTACATCAGCCAGAGGTGCATCCAGCTGCATGTGTCCCTGATAATTACTCTGGATAGGAGGTGCATCCAACTTCAAGTATCGCTGATAATTACACTGGCAAGACTTGCATGCAGCTGTATGTGTCCATGATAATTACACTGGCAAGAGGTGAATCCAGCTCCACGTGTCCCTGATAATTAAAAAGACAAGAGGTGCATCCATCTGCATGTGTCCCTGATAATTACTCTGGCAAGAGGTGCATGCAGCTGTACGTTTCCCTGATCATTACTATGGTAAGAGGTGCATCCAGCTGCAGGTGACCCTGATAATTACACTGGCCAGAGGTGCATCCAGCTGCAAGTGAACCTTATAATTACAGCGGCAAGAGTTACATCCAGCTGCAAGTGACCCTGAGAATTACTCCGGCAAGAGTTGCATCCAGCTGCATGTGTCCCTGATAATTATTCCGGAAAGTAATGCATCCAGCTGTGCGTGTCCCTGATAATTACAGTGGCAAGAGGTGCATCCAGCTGCACATGTCCCTGATAATTACTCCGGCAAGAGGTGCATCCAGCTGCATGTGTCCCTGATAATTACTCCGGCAAGAGGAGCAACCAGCTACACGTGTCCCTGATAATTACTCCACCCTGATAATTACACCGGCCAGAGGTGCATCCAGCTGCATGTGTCCCTGATAGTTACACTGGCAAGATTTGCATCCAGCTGCAGGTGACCCTGATAATTACATCAGCCAGAGGTGCATCCAACTGCATGTGTCCCTGATAATTACTCTGGATAAGAGGTGCATGCAACTTCAAGTATCGCTGATAATTACACTAGCAAGAGTTGTATCCAGCTGTATGTGTCCATGATAATTACACTGGCAAGAGGTGCATCCAGCTGCACGTATCCCTGATAAGTCCTCTGTCAAGATGTGCATCGAGCTGCACGTGTCCCTGATAATTACTCCGGCAAGAGGTGCATCCAGCTGCAAGTGACCCTGATAATTACACTGGCAAGAGGTTTATCCAGCTGCAAGTGACCCTGATAATTACACCAGCAAGAGGTGCATCCAGCTGCATGTGTCCCTGATAATTACTCCGGCAAGAGGAGCATCCACCTACACTTGTCCCTGATAATTACTCCACACTGATAATTACACCGGCCAGAGGTGCATACAGCTGCATGTGTCCTTGATAATTACACTGGCAAGATTTGCATCCAGCTGAACGTGTCCCTGATAATGACTCCGGCAAGAGGTGCATCCAGCTGCAAGTGTCCCTGATAATTACTCTGGGAAGAGGTGCATCCAGCTGCAAGTGAACATTATAATTACACCGGCAAGAGGTGCATCCAGCTGCACGTGTCCCTGATAATTACTCCGGCAAGAGGTGCATCCAGCTGCAAGTGAACATTATAATTACACCGGCAAGAGGTGCATCCAGCTGCACGTGTCCCTGATAATTATTCCGGCAAGAGGTGCATCTAGCTGCATGTGTCCCTGATAATTACACTGGCAAGAGGTGCATCCAGCTGCAGGAGACCCTGATAATTACATCAGCCAGAGGTGCATCCAGCTGCATGTGTCCCTGATAATTACTCTGGATAAGAGGTGCATCCAACTTCAAGTATCGCTGATAATTACACTGGCAAGAGTTGCATGAAGCTGTATGTGTCCATGATAATTACACTGGCAAGAGGTGCATCCAGCTGCAAGTGACCCTGATAATTACTCCGGCAAGAGGTGCATCCACCTGCACGTGTCCCTGATAAATACAAAGACTAGAGGTGCATCCAGCTGCACATGTCCCTGATAATTACTCCGGCAAGAGGTGTATCCAGCTGCAAGTGACCCTGATAATTACACTGGCAAGAGGTTCATCCAGCTGCAAGTGACGCTGATAATTACACCAGCAAGAGGTGCATCCAGCTGCATGTGTCCCTGATAATTACACTTGCAAGATTTGCATCCAGCTGCAGGTGACCCTGATAATTACATCAGCCAGAGGTGCATCCAGCTGCATGTGTCCCTGATAATTACTCTGGCAAGAGGTGCATCCAACTTCAAGTATCGCTCATAATTATACTGGCAAGAGTTGTATCCAGCTGTATGTGTCCATGATAATTACACTGGCAAGAGGAACATCCAGCTACACGTGCCCCAGATAATTACACTGGCAAGAATTACATCCAGCTGCAAGTGACCCTGATAATTACACTGGCCAGAGGTGCATCCAGCTGCATGTGACCCTGATAATTACACCGGCCAGAGGTGCATCCAGCTGCATGTGTCCCTGATAATTAATCTGGCAATATTTGCATCCAGCTGAACGTGTCCCTGATAATTACTCCGGCAAGAGGTGCATCCAGCTGCACGTGTCCCTGATAATTACTCTGGCAAGAGGTGCATCCAGCTGCACGTGTCCCTGATCATTAATATGGTAAGAGGTGCATCCAGCTGCAGGTGACCCTGATAATTACACTGGCCAGAGGTGCATCCAGCTGCAAGTGAACCTTATAATTACAGCGGCAAGAGTTACATCCAGCTGCAAGTGACCCTGAGAATTACTCCGGCAAGAGGTTCATCTAGCTGCATGTGTCCCTGATAATTATTCGTGCAAGAGATGCATCCAGCTGTGCGTGTCCCTGATAATTACAGTGGCAAGAGGTACATCGAGCTGCACATGTCCCTGATAATTACTCCGGCAAGAGGTTCATCCAGCTGCATGTGTCCCTGATAATTACTCCGGCAAGAGGAGCAACCAGCTACACGTGTCCCTGATAATTACTCCACCCTGATAATTACACCGGCCAGAGGTGCATCCAGCTGCATGTGTCCCTGATAACTACACTGGCAAGATTTGCATCCAGCTGCAGGTGACCCTGATAATTACATCAGCCAGAGGTGCATCCAGCTGCATGTGTCCCTGATAATTACTCTGGCAAGAGGTGCATCCAACTTCAAGTATCGCTGATAATTACACTGGCAAGAGTTGTATCCAGCTGTATGTGTCCATGATAATTACTCTGGCAAGTGGTGCATCCAGCTGAACGTATCCCTTATAATTACAGCAGCAAGAGTTACATCCAGCTGCAAGTGACCCTGATAATTACTCCGGCAAGAGGTGCATCCAGCTGCATGTGTCCCTGATAATTACTCTGGCAAGTGGTGCATCCAGCTGAACGTATCCCTTATAATTACAGCAGCAAGAGTTACATCCAGCTGCAAGTGACCCTGATAATTACTCCGGCAAGAGGTGCATCCAGCTGCATGTAACCCTGATAATTACTCCGGCAAGAGTTGCATCCAGCTGCACATGTCCCTGATAATTACTCCGGCAAGAGGTGCATCCACCTGCATGTGTCCCTGATAATTACTCCGGCAAGAGGAGCATCCAGCTACAATTGTCCCTGATAATTACTCCACCCTGATAATTACACCGGCCAGAGGTGCATCGAGCTGCATGTGTCCTTGATAATTACACTGGCAAGATTTGCATCCAGCTGAACGTGTCCCTGATAATTACTCTGGCAAGAGGTGCATCCAGCTGCACGTTTTCCTGATAATTACAAAGACAAGAGGTGCATCCAGCTGCATGTGTCCCTGATAATTAATCTGGCAATATTTGCATCCAGCTGAACGTGTCCCTGATAATTACTCCGGCAAGAGGTGCATCCAGCTGCACGTGTCCCTGATAATTACTCTGGCAAGTGGTGCATCCAGCTGCACGTGTCCCTGATCATTACTATGGTAAGAGGTGCATCCAGCTGGAGGTGACCCTGATAATTACACTGGCCAGAGGTGCATCCAGCTGCAAGTGAACCTTATAATTACAGCGGCAAGAGTTACATCCAGCTGCAAGTGACCCTGAGAATTACTCCGGCAAGAGGTGCATCCAGCTGCATGTATCCCTGATAATTACTCTGGCAAGAGTTGCATCCAGCTGCACATGTCCCTGATAATTACTCCGGCAAGAGGTGCATTCACCTGCATGTGTCCCTGATAATTACTCCGGCAAGAGGAGCATCCAGCTACACGTGTCCCTGATAATTACTACACCCTGATAATTACACCGGCCTGAGGTGCATCCAGCTGCATGTGTCCCTGATATTTACACTGGCAAGATTTGCATCCAGCTGAACGTGTCCCTGATAATTACTCTGGCAAGAGGTGCATCCAGCTGCAGGTGACCCTGATAATCACATCAGCCAGAGGTGCATCCAGCTGCATGTGTCCCTGATAACTACTCTGGCAAGAGGTGCATCCAACTTCAAGTATTGCTGATAATTACATTGGCAAGAGTTGTATCCAGCTGTATGTGTCCATGATAATTACACTGGCAAGAGGTGCATCCAGCTGCACGTATCCCTGATTAGTACTCTGGCAAGAGGTGCATCGAGCTGCACGTGTCCCTGATAATTACTCCGGCAAGAGGAACATCCAGCTACACGTGTCCCAGATAATTACTCTGGCAAGAATTACATCCAGCTGCAAGTGACCCTGATAATTACACTGGCCAGAGGTGCATCCAGCTGCATGTGTCCCTGATAATTAATCTGGCAAGATTTGCATCCAGCTGAACGTGTCCCTGATAATTACTCCGGCAAGAGGTGCATCCAGCTGCACGTGTCCCTGATAATTACTCCGGCAAGAGGTGCATCCAGCTGCACGGGTCCCTGATAATTACTCTGGCAAGAGGTGCATCCAGCTGGAGGTGACCCTGATAATTACACTGGCCAGAGGTGCATCCAGCTGCAAGTGAACCTTATAATTACAGCGGCAAGAGTTACATCCAGCTGCAAGTGACCCTGAGAATTACTCCGGCAAGAGGTTCATCTAGCTGCATGTGTCCCTGATAATTATTCGTGCAAGAGATGCATCCAGCTGTGCGTGTCCCTGATAATTACAGTGGCAAGAGGTCCATCGAGCTGCACATGTCCCTGATAATTACTCCGGCAAGAGGTTCATCCAGCTGCATGTGTCCCTGATAATTACTCCGGCAAGAGGAGCAACCAGCTACACGTGTCCCTGATAATTACTCCACCCTGATAATTACACCGGCCAGAGGTGCATCCAGCTGCATGTGTCCCTGATAACTACACTGGCAAGATTTGCATCCAGCTGCAGGTGACCCTGATAATTACATCAGCCAGAGGTGCATCCAGCTGCATGTGTCCCTGATAATTACTCTGGCAAGAGGTGCATCCAACTTCAAGTATCGCTGATAATTACACTGGCAAGAGTTGTATCCAGCTGTATGTGTCCATGATAATTACTCTGGCAAGTGGTGCATCCAGCTGAACGTATCCCTTATAATTACAGCAGCAAGAGTTACATCCAGCTGCAAGTGACCCTGATAATTACTCCGGCAAGAGGTGCATCCAGCTGCATGTGTCCATGATAATTACTCTGGCAAGTGGTGCATCCAGCTGAACGTATCCCTTATAATTACAGCGCCAAGAGTTACATCCAGCTGCAAGTTACCCTGATAATTACTCCGGCAAGAGGTGCATCCAGCTGCATTTATCCCTGTTAATTATTCCGGCAAGAGATGCATCCAGCTGTACGTGTCTCTGATAATTACTCCGGCAAGAGGTGCATCCAGCTGCATGTATCCCTGATAATTACTCCGGCAAGAGTTGCATCCAGCTGCACATGTCCCTGATAATTACTCCGGCAAGAGGTGCATCCACCTGCATGTGTCCCTGATAATTACACTGGCAAGATTTGCATCCAGCTGAACGTGTCCCTGATAATTACTCTGGCAAGAGGTGCATCCAGCTGCACGTTTTCCTGATAATTACAAAGACAAGAGGTGCATCCAGCTGCATGTGTCCCTGATAATTAATCTGGCAATATTTGCATCCAGCTGAACGTGTCCCTGATAATTACTCCGGCAAGAGGTGGATCCAGCTGCACGTGTCCCTGATAATTACTCTGGCAAGTGGTGCATCCAGCTGCACGTGTCCATGATCATTACTATGGTAAGAGGTGCATCCAGCTGGAGGTGACCCTGATAATTACACTGGCCAGAGGTGCATCCAGCTGCAAGTGAACCTTATAATTACAGCGGCAAGAGTTACATCCAGCTGCAAGTGACCCTGAGAATTACTCCGGCAAGAGGTGCATCCAGCTGCATGTATCCCTGATAATTACTCTGGCAAGAGTTGCATCCAGCTGCTCATGTCCCTGATAATTACTCCGGCAAGAGGTGCATCCACCTGCATGTGTCCCTGATAATTACTCCGTCAAGAGGAGCATCCAGCTACACGTGTCCCTGATAATTACCTATCCCTGATAATTACTCCGGCAAGAGTTGCATCCAGCTGCACATGTCCCTGATAATTACTCCGGCAAGAGGTACATCCAGCTGCACGTGTCCCTGATAATTACTCCGGCAAGAGGTGCATCCAGCTGCACGGGTCCCTGATAATTACTCTGGCAAGAGGTGCATCCAGCTGGAGGTGACCCTGATAATTACACTGGCCAGAGGTGCATCCAGCTGCAAGTGAACCTTATAATTACAGCGGCAAGAGTTACATCCAGCTGCAAGTGACCCTGAGAATTACTCCGGCAAGAGGTTCATCTAGCTGCATGTGTCCCTGATAATTATTCGTGCAAGAGATGCATCCAGCTGTGCGTGTCCCTGATAATTACAGTGGCAAGAGGTCCATCGAGCTGCACATGTCCCTGATAATTACTCCGGCAAGAGGTTCATCCAGCTGCATGTGTCCCTGATAATTACTCCGGCAAGAGGAGCAACCAGCTACACGTGTCCCTGATAATTACTCCACCCTGATAATTACACCGGCCAGAGGTGCATCCAGCTGCATGTGTCCCTGATAACTACACTGGCAAGATTTGCATCCAGCTGCAGGTGACCCTGATAATTACATCAGCCAGAGGTGCATCCAGCTGCATGTGTCCCTGATAATTACTCTGGCAAGAGGTGCATCCAACTTCAAGTATCGCTGATAATTACACTGGCAAGAGTTGTATCCAGCTGTATGTGTCCATGATAATTACTCTGGCAAGTGGTGCATCCAGCTGAACGTATCCCTTATAATTACAGCAGCAAGAGTTACATCCAGCTGCAAGTGACCCTGATAATTACTCCGGCAAGAGGTGCATCCAGCTGCATGTGTCCATGATAATTACTCTGGCAAGTGGTGCATCCAGCTGAACGTATCCCTTATAATTACAGCGCCAAGAGTTACATCCAGCTGCAAGTTACCCTGATAATTACTCCGGCAAGAGGTGCATCCAGCTGCATTTATCCCTGTTAATTATTCCGGCAAGAGATGCATCCAGCTGTACGTGTCTCTGATAATTACTCCGGCAAGAGGTGCATCCAGCTGCATGTATCCCTGATAATTACTCCGGCAAGAGTTGCATCCAGCTGCACATGTCCCTGATAATTACTCCGGCAAGAGGTGCATCCACCTGCATGTGTCCCTGATAATTACACTGGCAAGATTTGCATCCAGCTGAACGTGTCCCTGATAATTACTCTGGCAAGAGGTGCATCCAGCTGCACGTTTTCCTGATAATTACAAAGACAAGAGGTGCATCCAGCTGCATGTGTCCCTGATAATTAATCTGGCAATATTTGCATCCAGCTGAACGTGTCCCTGATAATTACTCCGGCAAGAGGTGGATCCAGCTGCACGTGTCCCTGATAATTACTCTGGCAAGTGGTGCATCCAGCTGCGCGTGTCCCTGATCATTACTATGGTAAGAGGTGCATCCAGCTGGAGGTGACCCTGATAATTACACTGGCCAGAGGTGCATCCAGCTGCAAGTGAACCTTATAATTACAGCGGCAAGAGTTACATCCAGCTGCAAGTGACCCTGAGAATTACTCTGGCAAGAGGTGCATCCAGCTGCATGTATCCCTGATAATTACTCTGGCAAGAGTTGCATCCAGCTGCTCATGTCCCTGATAATTACTCCGGCAAGAGGTGCATCCACCTGCATGTGTCCCTGATAATTACTCCGTCAAGAGGAGCATCCAGCTACACGTGTCCCTGATAATTACCTATCCCTGATAATTACTCCGGCAAGAGTTGCATCCAGCTGCACATGTCCCTGATAATTACTCCGGCAAGAGGTGCATCCACCTGCATGTGTCCCTGATATTTACACTGGCAAGATTTGCATCCAGCTGAACGTGTCCCTGATAATTACTCTGGCAAGAGGTGCATCCAGCTGCAGGTGACCCTGATAATCACATCAGCCAGAGGTGCATCCAGCTGCATGTGTCCCTGATAACTACTCTGGCAAGAGGTGCATCCAACTTCAAGTATTGCTGATAATTACATTGGCAAGAGTTGTATCCAGCTGTATGTGTCCATGATAATTACACTGGCAAGAGGTGCATCCAGCTGCACATATCCCTGATTAGTACTCTGGCAAGAGGTGCATCCAGCTGCACGTGTCCCTGATAATTACTCCGGCAAGAGGAACATCCAGCTACACGTGTCCCAGATAATTACTCTGGCAAGAATTACATCCAGCTGCAAGTGACCCTGATAATTACACTGGCCAGAGGTGCATTCAGCTGAATGTGTCCCTGATAATTAATCTGGCAAGATTTGCATCCAGCTGAACGTGTCCCTGATAATTACTCCGGCAAGAGGTGCATCCAGTTGCACTTGTCCCTGATAATTACTCCGGCAAGAGGTGCATCCAGCTGCACGGGTCCCTGATAATTACTCTGGCAAGAGGTGCATCCAGCTGGAGGTGACCCTGATAATTACACTGGCCAGAGGTGCATCCAGCTGCAAGTGAACCTTATAATTACAGCGACAAGAGTTACATCCAGCTGCAAGTGACCCTGAGAATTACTCCGGCAAGAGGTGCATCCAGCTGCATGTATCCCTGATAATTACTCTGGCAAGAGTTGCATCCAGCTGCACATGTCCCTGATAATTACTCCGGCAAGAGGTGCATCCACCTGCCTGTGTCCCTGATAATTACTCCGGCAAGAGGAGCATCCAGCTACACGTGTCCCTGATAATTACTACACCCTGATAATTACACCGGCCAGAGGTGCATCCAGCTGCATGTGTCCCTGATATTTACACTGGCAAGATTTGCATCCAGCTGAACGTGTCCCTGATAATTACTCTGTCAAGAGGTGCATCCAGCTGCAGGTGACCCTGATAATCACATCAGCCAGAGGTGCATCCAGCTGCATGTGTCCCTGATAACTACTCTGGCAAGAGGTGCATCCAACTTCAAGTATTGCTGATAATTACATTGGCAAGAGTTGTATCCAGCTGTATGTGTCCATGATAATTACACTGGCAAGAGGTGCATCCAGCTGCACGTATCCCTGATAAGTACTCTGGCAAGAGGTGCATCCAGCTGCACGTGTCCCTGATAATTACTCCGGCAAGAGGAACATCCAGCTACACGTGTCCCAGATAATTACTCTGGCAAGAATTACATCCAGCTGCAAGGGACCCTGATAATTACACTGGCCAGAGGTGCATCCAGCTGCATGTGTCCCTGATAATTAATCTGGCAAGATTTGCATCCAGCTGAACGTGTCCCTGATAATTACTCCGGCAAGAGGTGTATCCAGCTGCACGTGACCCTGATAATTACTCCGGCAAGAGGTGCATCCAGCTGCACGGGTCCCTGATAATTACTCTGGCAAGAGGTGCATCCAGCTGCAGGTGATCCTGATAATTACACCAGCCAGAGGTGCATCCAGCTGCATGTGTCCCTGATAATTACTCTGGCAAGTGGTGCATCCAACTTCAAGTATTGCTGATAATTACATTGGCAAGAGTTGTATCCAGCTGTATGTGTCCATGATAATTACGCTGGCAAGAGGTGCATCCAGCTGCACG
Source organism: Narcine bancroftii (assembly GCF_036971445.1). Lineage (NCBI taxonomy): Eukaryota > Metazoa > Chordata > Chondrichthyes > Torpediniformes > Narcinidae > Narcine > Narcine bancroftii. The sequence continues at coordinate 38,904,605 of NC_091481.1, forward strand.
TATCCCTGATAAGTACTCTGGCAAGAGGTGCATCCAACTGCATGTGTCCCTGATAATTACAGTGGCCAAAGGTGCATCCAGCCGCACGTGTCCCTGATAATTACAAAGACAAGAGGTGCATCCAGCTGCATGTGAACTTATAAAAACAGCAGCAAGAGTTACATCCAGCTGAAAGTGACCCTGATAATTACTCCGGCAAGAGTTACATCCAGCTGCAAGTGACCCTGAGAATTACTCCGGCAAGAGGTGCATCCAGCTGCATGTATCCCTGATAATTACTCTGGCAAGAGTTGCATCCAGCTGCACATGTCCCTGATAATTACTCCGGCAAGAGGTGCATCCACCTGCATGTGTCCCTGATAATTACTCCGGCAAGAGGAGCATCCAGCTACACGTGTCCCTGATAATTACTACACCCTGATAATTACACCGGCCAGAGGTGCATCCAGCTGCATGTGTCCCTGATATTTACACTGGCAAGATTTGCAACCAGCTGAACGTGTCCCTGATAATTACTCTGGCAAGAGGTGCATCCAGCTGCAGGTGACCCTGATAATCACATCAGCCAGAGGTGCATCCAGCTGCATGTGTCCCTGATAACTACTCTGGCAAGAGGTGCATCCAACTTCAAGTATTGCTGATAATTACATTGGCAAGAGTTGTATCCAGCTGTATGTGTCCATGATAATTACACTGGCAAGAGGTGCATCCAGCTGCACGTATCCCTGATAATTACTCCGACAAGAGGAACATCCAGCTACACGTGTCCCAGATAATTACTCTGGCAAGAATTACATCCAGCTGCAAGTGACCCTGATAATTACACTGGCCAGAGGTGCATCCAGCTGCATGTGTCCCTGATAATTAATCTGGCAAGATTTGCATCCAGCTGAACGTGTCCCTGATAATTACTCCGGCAAGAGGTGCATCCAGCTGCACGTGTCCCTGATAATTACTCCGGCAAGAGGTGCATCCAGCTGCACGGGTCCCTGATAATTACTCTGGCAAGAGGTGCATCAAGCTGCAGGTGATCCTGATAATTACACCAGCCAGAGGTGCATCCAGCTGCACGTGTCCCTGATAATTACTCCGGCAAGAGGAACATCCAACTTCAAGTATTGCTGATAATTACATTGGCAAGAGTTGTATCCAGCTGTATGTGTCCATGATAATTACACTGGCAAGAGGTGCATCCAGCTGCACGTATCCCTGATAATTAATCTGGCAAGATTTGCATCCAGCTGAACGTGTCCCTGATAATTACTCCGGCAAGAGGTGCATCCAGCTGCACGTGTCCCTGATAATTACTCCGGCAAGAGGTGCATCCAGCTGCACGGGTCCCTGATAATTACTCTGGCAAGAGGTGCATCCAGCTGCAGGTGATCCTGATAATTACACCAGCCAGAGGTGCATCCAGCTGCATGTGTCCCTGATAATTAGTCTGGCAAGTGGTGCATCCAACTTCAAGTATTGCTGATAATTACATTGGCAAGAGTTGTATCCAGCTGTATGTGTCCATGATAATTACGCCTGCAAGAGGTGCATCCAGCTGCACGTATCCCTGATAAGTACTCTGGCAAGAGGTGCATCCAACTGCATGTGTCCCTGATAATTACAGCGGCCAAAGGTGCATCCAGCCGCACGTGTCCCTGATAATTACAAAGACAAGAGGTGCATCCAGCTGCATGTGACCTTATAAATACAGCAGCAAAAGTTACAGCCAGCTGAAAGTGACCCTGATAATTACTCCGGCAAGAGGTGCATCCAGCTGCATGTGTCCCTGATAATTATTCCGGCAAGAGGTGCCTCCAGCTGTACGTTTTCCTGATAATTTCAAAGACAAGAGGTGGATCCAGCTGCATTTTTCCCTGATAATTACTCTGGTAAGAGGTGCATCCAGCTGCAAGTGAACATTATAATTACACCGGCCAGAGGTGCATCTAGCTGCATGTGTCCCTGATAATTACACTGGCAAGAGGTGCATCCAGCTGCAGGTGACCCTGATAATTACATCAGCCAGAGGTGCATCCAGCTGCATGTGTCCCTGATAATTACTCTGGATAGGAGGTGCATCCAACTTCAAGTATCGCTGATAATTACACTGGCAAGACTTGCATGCAGCTGTATGTGTCCATGATAATTACACTGGCAAGAGGTGAATCCAGCTCCACGTGTCCCTGATAATTAAAAAGACAAGAGGTGCATCCATCTGCACGTGTCCCTGATAATTACTCTGGCAAGAGGTGCATGCAGCTGTACGTTTCCCTGATCATTACTATGGTAAGAGGTGCATCCAGCTGCAGGTGACCCTGATAATTACACTGGCCAGAGGTGCATCCAGCTGCAAGTGAACCTTATAATTACAGCGGCAAGAGTTACATCCAGCTGCAAGTGACGCTGAGAATTACTCCGGCAAGAGTTGCATCCAGCTGCATGTGTCCCTGATAATTATTCCGGCAAGTAATGCATCCAGCTGTGCGTGTCCCTGATAATTACAGTGGCAAGAGGTGCATCCAGCTGCACATGTCCCTGATAATTACTCCGGCAAGAGGTGCATCCAGCTGCATGTGTCCCTGATAATTACTCCGGCAAGAGGAGCAACCAGCTACACGTGTCCCTGATAATTACTCCACCCTGATAATTACACCGGCCAGAGGTGCATCCAGCTTCATGTGTCCCTGATAGTTACACTGGCAAGATTTGCATCCAGCTGCAGGTGACCCTGATAATTACATCAGCCAGAGGTGCATCCAACTGCATGTGTCCCTGATAATTACTCTGGATAAGAGGTGCATGCAACTTCAAGTATCGCTGATAATTACACTAGCAAGAGTTGTATCCAGCTGTATGTGTCCATGATAATTACACTGGCAAGAGGTGCATCCAGCTGCACGTATCCCTGATAAGTCCTCTGTCAAGATGTGCATCGAGCTGCACGTGTCCCTGATAATTACTCCGGCAAGAGGTGCATCCAGCTGCAAGTGACCCTGATAATTACACTGGCAAGAGGTTTATCCAGCTGCAAGTGACCCTGATAATTACACCAGCAAGAGGTGCATCCAGCTGCATGTGTCCCTGAAAATTACTCCGGCAAGAGGAGCATCCACCTACACTTGTCCCTGATAATTACTCCACACTGATAATTACACCGGCCAGAGGTGCATACAGCTGCATGTGTCCTTGATAATTACACTGGCAAGATTTGCATCCAGCTGAACGTGTCCCAGATAATGACTCCGGCAAGAGGTGCATCCAGCTGCAAGTGTCCCTGATAATTACTCTGGGAAGAGGTGCATCCAGCTGCAAGTGAACATTATAATTACACCGGCAAGAGTTGCATCCAGCTGCACGTGTCCCTGATAATTACTCCGGCAAGAGGTGCATCCAGCTGCAAGTGAACATTATAATTACACCGGCAAGAGGTGCATCCAGCTGCACGTGTCCCTGATAATTATTCCGGCAAGAGGTGCATCTAGCTGCATGTGTCCCTGATAATTACACTGGCAAGAGGTGCATCCAGCTGCAGGAGACCCTGATAATTACATCAGCCAGAGGTGCATCCAGCTGCATGTGTCCCTGATAATTACTCTGGATAAGAGGTGCATCCAACTTCAAGTATCGCTGATAATTACACTGGCAAGAGTTGCATGAAGCTGTATGTGTCCATGATAATTACACTGGCAAGAGGTGCATCCAGCTGCAAGTGACCCTGATAATTACTCCAGCAAGAAATGCATCCACCTGCACGTGTCCCTGATAAATAAAAAGACTAGAGGTGCATCCAGCTGCACATGTCCCTGATAATTACTCCGGCAAGAGGTGAATCCAGCTGCACGTGTCCCTGATAATTATACCGGCAAGAGGTTCATCCAGCTGCAAGTGACGCTGATAATTACACCAGCAAGAGGTGCATCCAGCTGCATGTGTCCCTGATAATTACACTTGCAAGATTTGCATCCAGCTGCAGGTGACCCTGATAATTACATCAGCCAGAGGTGCATCCAGCTGCATGTGTCCCTGATAATTACTCTGGCAAGAGGTGCATCCAACTTCAAGTATCGCTCATAATTATACTGGCAAGAGTTGTATCCAGCTGTATGTGTCATTGATAATTACACTGGCAAGAGGAACATCCAGCTACACGTGCCCCAGATAATTACTCTGGCAAGAATTACATCCAGCTGCAAGTGACCCTGATAATTACACTGGCCAGAGGTGCATCCAGCTGCATGTGACCCTGATAATTACACCGGCCAGAGGTGCATCCAGCTGCATGTGTCCCTGATAATTAATCTGGCAATATTTGCATCCAGCTGAACGTGTCCCTGATAATTACTCCGGCAAGAGGTGCATCCAGCTGCACGTGTCCCTGATAATTACTCTGGCAAGAGGTGCATCCAGCTGCACGTGTCCCTGATCATTAATATGGTAAGAGGTGCATCCAGCTGCAGGTGACCCTGATAATTACACTGGCCAGAGGTGCATCCAGCTGCATGTATCCCTGATAATTACTCTGGCAAGAGTTGCATCCAGCTGCTCATGTCCCTGATAATTACTCCGGCAAGAGGTGCATCCACCTGCATGTGTCCCTGATAATTACTCCGGCAAGAGGAGCATCCAGCTACACGTGTCCCTGATAATTACTACACCCTGATAAATACACCGGCCTGAGGTGCATCCAGCTGCATGTGTCCCTGATATTTACACTGGCAAGATTTGTATCCAGCTGAACGTGTCCCTGATAATTACTCTGGCAAGAGGTGCATCCAGCTGCAGGTGACCCTGATAATCACATCAGCCAGAGGTGCATCCAGCTGCATGTGTCCCTGATAACTACTCTGGCAAGAGGTGCATCCAACTTCAAGTATTGCTGATAATTACATTGGCAAGAGTTGTATCCAGCTGTATGTGTCCATGATAATTACACTGGCAAGAGGTGCATCCAGCTGCACATATCCCTGATTAGTAGTCTGGCAAGAGGTGCATCCAGCTGCACGTGTCCCTGATAATTACTCCGGCAAGAGGAACATCCAGCTACACGTGTCCCAGATAATTACTCTGGCAAGAATTACATCCAGCTGCAAGTGACCCTGATAATTACACTGGCCAGAGGTGCATTCAGCTGCATGTGTCCCTGATAATTAATCTGGCAAGATTTGCATCCAGCTGAACGTGTCCCTGATAATTACTCCGGCAAGAGGTGCATCCAGTTGCACGTGTCCCTGATAATTACTCCGGCAAGAGGTGCATCCAGCTGCACGGGTCCCTGATAATTACTCTGGCAAGAGGTGCATCCAGCTGGAGGTGACCCTGATAATTACACTGGCCAGAGGTGCATCCAGCTGCAAGTGAACCTTATAATTACAGCGGCAAGAGTTACATCCAGCTGCAAGTGACCCTGAGAATTACTCCGGCATGAGGTGCATCCAGCTGCATGTATCCCTGATTATTACTCTGGCAAGAGTTGCATCCAGCTGCACATGTCCCTGATAATTATTCCGGCAAGAGGTGCATCCACCTGCCTGTGTCCCTGATAATTACTCCGGCAAGAGGAGCATCCAGCTACACGTGTCCCTGATAATTACTACACCCTGATAATTACACCGGCCTGAGGTGCATCCAGCTGCATGTGTCCCTGATATTTACACTGGCAAGATTTGCATCCAGCTGAACGTGTCCCTGATAATTACTCTGTCAAGAGGTGCATCCAGCTGCAGGTGACCCTGATAATCACATCAGCCAGAGGTGCATCCAGCTGCATGTGTCCCTGATAACTACTCTGGCAAGAGGTGCATCCAACTTCAAGTATTGCTGATAATTACATTGGCAAGAGTTGTATCCAGCTGTATGTGTCCATGATAATTACACTGGCAAGAGGTGCATCCAGCTGCACGTATCCCTGATAAGTACTCTGGCAAGAGGTGCATCCAGCTGCACGTGTCCCTGATAATTACTCCGGCAAGAGGAACATCCAGCTACACGTGTCCCAGATAATTACTCTGGCAAGAATTACATCCAGCTGCAAGTGACCCTGATAATTACACTGGCCAGAGGTGCATCCAGCTGCATGTGTCCCTGATAATTAATCTGGCAAGATTTGCATCCAGCTGAACGTGTCCCTGATAATTACTCCGGCAAGAGGTGCATCCAGCTGCACATGACCCTGATAATTACTCCGGCAAGAGGTGCATCCAGCTGCACGGGTCCCTGATAATTACTCTGGCAAGAGGTGCATCCAGCTGCAGGTGATCCTGATAATTACACCAGCCAGAGGTGCATCCAGCTGCATGTGTCCCTGATAATTACTCTGGCAAGTGGTGCATCCAACTTCAAGTATTGCTGATAATTACATTGGCAAGAGTTGTATACAGCTGTATGTGTCCATGATAATTACGCTGGCAAGAGGTGCATCCAGCTGCACGTATCCCTGATAAGTACTCTGGCAAGAGGTGAATCCAACTGCATGTGTCCCTGATAATTACAGTGGCCAAAGGTGCATCCAGCCGCACGTGTCCCTGATAATTACAAAGACAAGAGGTGCATCCAGCTGCATGTGACCTTATAAAAACAGCAGCAAGAGTTACAGCCAGCTGAAAGTGACCCTGATAATTACTCCGGCAAGAGTTACATCCAGCTGCAAGTGACCCTGAGAATTACTCCGGCAAGAGGTGCATCCAGCTGCATGTATCCCTGATAATTACTCTGGCAAGAGTTGCATCCAGCTGCACATGTCCCTGATAATTACTCCGGCAAGAGGTGCATCCACCTGCATGTGTCCCTGATAATTACTCCGGCAAGAGGAGCATCCAGCTACACGTGTCCCTGATAATTACTACACCCTGATAATTACACCGGCCAGAGGTGCATCCAGCTGCACATGTCCCTGATAATTACTCCGGCAAGAGGTGCATCCAGCTGCATGTGTCCCTGATAATTACTCCGGCAAGAGGAGCAACCAGCTACACGTGTCCCTGATAATTACTCCACCCTGATAATTACACCGGCCAGAGGTGCATCCAGCTTCATGTGTCCCTGATAGTTACACTGGCAAGATTTGCATCCAGCTGCAGGTGACCCTGATAATTACATCAGCCAGAGGTGCATCCAACTGCATGTGTCCCTGATAATTACTCTGGATAAGAGGTGCATGCAACTTCAAGTATCGCTGATAATTACACTAGCAAGAGTTGTATCCAGCTGTATGTGTCCATGATAATTACACTGGCAAGAGGTGCATCCAGCTGCACGTATCCCTGATAAGTCCTCTGTCAAGATGTGCATCGAGCTGCACGTGTCCCTGATAATTACTCCGGCAAGAGGTGCATCCAGCTGCAAGTGACCCTGATAATTACACTGGCAAGAGGTTTATCCAGCTGCAAGTGACCCTGATAATTACACCAGCAAGAGGTGCATCCAGCTGCATGTGTCCCTGAAAATTACTCCGGCAAGAGGAGCATCCACCTACACTTGTCCCTGATAATTACTCCACACTGATAATTACACCGGCCAGAGGTGCATACAGCTGCATGTGTCCTTGATAATTACACTGGCAAGATTTGCATCCAGCTGAACGTGTCCCAGATAATGACTCCGGCAAGAGGTGCATCCAGCTGCAAGTGTCCCTGATAATTACTCTGGGAAGAGGTGCATCCAGCTGCAAGTGAACATTATAATTACACCGGCAAGAGTTGCATCCAGCTGCACGTGTCCCTGATAATTACTCCGGCAAGAGGTGCATCCAGCTGCAAGTGAACATTATAATTACACCGGCAAGAGGTGCATCCAGCTGCACGTGTCCCTGATAATTATTCCGGCAAGAGGTGCATCTAGCTGCATGTGTCCCTGATAATTACACTGGCAAGAGGTGCATCCAGCTGCAGGAGACCCTGATAATTACATCAGCCAGAGGTGCATCCAGCTGCATGTGTCCCTGATAATTACTCTGGATAAGAGGTGCATCCAACTTCAAGTATCGCTGATAATTACACTGGCAAGAGTTGCATGAAGCTGTATGTGTCCATGATAATTACACTGGCAAGAGGTGCATCCAGCTGCAAGTGACCCTGATAATTACTCCAGCAAGAAATGCATCCACCTGCACGTGTCCCTGATAAATAAAAAGACTAGAGGTGCATCCAGCTGCACATGTCCCTGATAATTACTCCGGCAAGAGGTGAATCCAGCTGCACGTGTCCCTGATAATTATACCGGCAAGAGGTTCATCCAGCTGCAAGTGACGCTGATAATTACACCAGCAAGAGGTGCATCCAGCTGCATGTGTCCCTGATAATTACACTTGCAAGATTTGCATCCAGCTGCAGGTGACCCTGATAATTACATCAGCCAGAGGTGCATCCAGCTGCATGTGTCCCTGATAATTACTCTGGCAAGAGGTGCATCCAACTTCAAGTATCGCTCATAATTATACTGGCAAGAGTTGTATCCAGCTGTATGTGTCCATGATAATTACACTGGCAAGAGGAACATCCAGCTACACGTGCCCCAGATAATTACTCTGGCAAGAATTACATCCAGCTGCAAGTGACCCTGATAATTACACTGGCCAGAGGTGCATCCAGCTGCATGTGACCCTGATAATTACACCGGCCAGAGGTGCATCCAGCTGCATGTGTCCCTGATAATTAATCTGGCAATATTTGCATCCAGCTGAACGTGTCCCTGATAATTACTCCGGCAAGAGGTGCATCCAGCTGCACGTGTCCCTGATAATTACTCTGGCAAGAGGTGCATCCAGCTGCACGTGTCCCTGATCATTAATATGGTAAGAGGTGCATCCAGCTGCAGGTGACCCTGATAATTACACTGGCCAGAGGTGCATCCAGCTGCATGTATCCCTGATAATTACTCTGGCAAGAGTTGCATCCAGCTGCTCATGTCCCTGATAATTACTCCGGCAAGAGGTGCATCCACCTGCATGTGTCCCTGATAATTACTCCGGCAAGAGGAGCATCCAGCTACACGTGTCCCTGATAATTACTACACCCTGATAAATACACCGGCCTGAGGTGCATCCAGCTGCATGTGTCCCTGATATTTACACTGGCAAGATTTGTATCCAGCTGAACGTGTCCCTGATAATTACTCTGGCAAGAGGTGCATCCAGCTGCAGGTGACCCTGATAATCACATCAGCCAGAGGTGCATCCAGCTGCATGTGTCCCTGATAACTACTCTGGCAAGAGGTGCATCCAACTTCAAGTATTGCTGATAATTACATTGGCAAGAGTTGTATCCAGCTGTATGTGTCCATGATAATTACACTGGCAAGAGGTGCATCCAGCTGCACATATCCCTGATTAGTAGTCTGGCAAGAGGTGCATCCAGCTGCACGTGTCCCTGATAATTACTCCGGCAAGAGGAACATCCAGCTACACGTGTCCCAGATAATTACTCTGGCAAGAATTACATCCAGCTGCAAGTGACCCTGATAATTACACTGGCCAGAGGTGCATTCAGCTGCATGTGTCCCTGATAATTAATCTGGCAAGATTTGCATCCAGCTGAACGTGTCCCTGATAATTACTCCGGCAAGAGGTGCATCCAGTTGCACGTGTCCCTGATAATTACTCCGGCAAGAGGTGCATCCAGCTGCACGGGTCCCTGATAATTACTCTGGCAAGAGGTGCATCCAGCTGGAGGTGACCCTGATAATTACACTGGCCAGAGGTGCATCCAGCTGCAAGTGAACCTTATAATTACAGCGGCAAGAGTTACATCCAGCTGCAAGTGACCCTGAGAATTACTCCGGCATGAGGTGCATCCAGCTGCATGTATCCCTGATTATTACTCTGGCAAGAGTTGCATCCAGCTGCACATGTCCCTGATAATTACTCCGGCAAGAGGTGCATCCACCTGCCTGTGTCCCTGATAATTACTCCGGCAAGAGGAGCATCCAGCTACACGTGTCCCTGATAATTACTACACCCTGATAATTACACCGGCCTGAGGTGCATCCAGCTGCATGTGTCCCTGATATTTACACTGGCAAGATTTGCATCCAGCTGAACGTGTCCCTGATAATTACTCTGTCAAGAGGTGCATCCAGCTGCAGGTGACCCTGATAATCACATCAGCCAGAGGTGCATCCAGCTGCATGTGTCCCTGATAACTACTCTGGCAAGAGGTGCATCCAACTTCAAGTATTGCTGATAATTACATTGGCAAGAGTTGTATCCAGCTGTATGTGTCCATGATAATTACACTGGCAAGAGGTGCATCCAGCTGCACGTATCCCTGATAAGTACTCTGGCAAGAGGTGCATCCAGCTGCACGTGTCCCTGATAATTACTCCGGCAAGAGGAACATCCAGCTACACGTGTCCCAGATAATTACTCTGGCAAGAATTACATCCAGCTGCAAGTGACCCTGATAATTACACTGGCCAGAGGTGCATCCAGCTGCATGTGTCCCTGATAATTAATCTGGCAAGATTTGCATCCAGCTGAACGTGTCCCTGATAATTACTCCGGCAAGAGGTGCATCCAGCTGCACATGACCCTGATAATTACTCCGGCAAGAGGTGCATCCAGCTGCACGGGTCCCTGATAATTACTCTGGCAAGAGGTGCATCCAGCTGCAGGTGATCCTGATAATTACACCAGCCAGAGGTGCATCCAGCTGCATGTGTCCCTGATAATTACTCTGGCAAGTGGTGCATCCAACTTCAAGTATTGCTGATAATTACATTGGCAAGAGTTGTATACAGCTGTATGTGTCCATGATAATTACGCTGGCAAGAGGTGCATCCAGCTGCACGTATCCCTGATAAGTACTCTGGCAAGAGGTGAATCCAACTGCATGTGTCCCTGATAATTACAGTGGCCAAAGGTGCATCCAGCCGCACGTGTCCCTGATAATTACAAAGACAAGAGGTGCATCCAGCTGCATGTGACCTTATAAAAACAGCAGCAAGAGTTACAGCCAGCTGAAAGTGACCCTGATAATTACTCCGGCAAGAGTTACATCCAGCTGCAAGTGACCCTGAGAATTACTCCGGCAAGAGGTTCATCCAGCTGCATGTATCCCTGATAATTACTCTGGCAAGAGTTGCATCCAGCTGCACATGTCCCTGATAATTACTCCGGCAAGAGGTGCATCCACCTGCATGTGTCCCTGATAATTACTCCGGCAAGAGGAGCATCCAGCTACACGTGTCCCTGATAATTACTACACCCTGATAATTACACCGGCCAGAGGTGCATCCAGCTGCATGTGTCCCTGATATTTACACTGGCAAGATTTGCAACCAGCTGAATGTGTCCCTGATAATTACTCTGGCAAGAGGTGCATCCAGCTGCAGGTGACCCTGATAATCACATCAGCCAGAGGTGCATCCAGATGCATGTGTCCCTGATAACTACTCTGGCAAGAGGTGCATCCAACTTCAAGTATTGCTGATAATTACATTGGCAAGAGTTGTATCCAGCTGTATGTGTCCATGATAATTACACTGGCAAGAGGTGCATCCAGCTGCACGTATCCCTGATAAGTACTCTGGCAAGAGGTGCATCCAGCTGCACGTGTCCCTGATAATTACTCCGGCAAGAGGAACATCCAGCTACACGTGTCCCAGATAATTACTCTGGCAAGAATTACATCCAGCTGCAAGTGACCCTGATAATTACACTGGCCAGAGGTGCATCCAGCTGCATGTGTCCCTGATAATTAATCTGGCAAGATTTGCATCCAGCTGAACGTGTCCCTGATAATTACTCCGGCAAGAGGTGCATCCAGCTGCACGTGTCCCTGATAATTACTCCGGCAAGAGGTGCATCCAGCTGCACGGGTCCCTGATAATTACTCTGGCAAGAGGTGCATCCAGCTGCAGGTGATCCTGATAATTACACCAGCCAGAGGTGCATCCAGCTGCATGTGTCCCTGATAATTAGTCTGGCAAGTGGAGCATCCAACTTCAAGTATTGCTGATAATTACATTGGCAAGAGTTGTATCCAGCTGTATGTGTCCATGATAATTACGCCTGCAAGAGGTGCATCCAGCTGCACGTATCCCTGATAAGTACTCTGGCAAGAGGTGCATCCAACTGCATGTGTCCCTGATAATTACAGCGGCCAAAGGTGCATCCAGCCGCACGTGTCCCTGATAATTACAAAGACAAGAGGTGCATCCAGCTGCATGTGACCTTATAAATACAGCAGCAAAAGTTACAGCCAGCTGAAAGTGACCCTGATAATTACTCCGGCAAGAGGTGCATCCAGCTGCATGTGTCCCTGATAATTATTCCGGCAAGAGGTGCCTCCAGCTGTGCGTGTCCCTGATAATTACAGTGGCAAGAGGTGCATCCAGCTGCACATGTCCCTGATAATTACTCCGGCAAGAGGTGCATCCAGCTGCATGTGTCCCTGATAATTACTCCGGCAAGAGGAGCAACCAGCTACACGTGTCCCTGATAATTACTCCACCCTGATAATTACACCGGCCAGAGGTGCATCCAGCTGCATGTGTCCCTGATAGTTACACTGGCAAGAATTGCATCCAGCTGCAGGTGACCCTGATAATTACATCAGCCAGAGGTGCATCCAACTGCATGTGTCCCTGATAATTACTCTGGATAAGAGGTGCATGCAACTTCAAGTATCGCTGATAATTACACTAGCAAGAGTTGTATCCAGCTGTATGTGTCCATGATAATTACACTGGCAAGAGGTGCATCCAGCTGCACGTATCCCTGATAAGTCCTCTGTCAAGATGTGCATCGAGCTGCACGTGTCCCTGATAATTACTCCGGCAAGAGGTGCATCCAGCTGCAAGTGACCCTGATAATTACACTGGCAAGAGGTTTATCCAGCTGCAAGTGACCCTGATAATTACACCAGCAAGAGGTGCATCCAGCTGCATGTGTCCCTGATAATTACTCCGGCAAGAGGAGCATCCACCTACACTTGTCCCTGATAATTACTCCACACTGATAATTACACCGGCCAGAGGTGCATACAGCTGCATGTGTCCTTGATAATTACACTGGCAAGATTTGCATCCAGCTGAACGTGTCCCTGATAATGACTCCGGCAAGAGGTGCATCCAGCTGCAAGTGTCCCTGATAATTACTCTGGGAAGAGGTGCATCCAGCTGCAAGTGAACATTATAATTACACCGGCAAGAGGTGCATCCAGCTGCACGTGTCCCTGATAATTACTCCGGCAAGAGGTGCATCCAGCTGCAAGTGAACATTATAATTACACCGGCAAGAGGTGCATCCAGCTGCACGTGTCCCTGATAATTATTCCGGCAAGAGGTGCATCTAGCTGCATGTGTCCCTGATAATTACACTGGCAAGAGGTGCATCCAGCTGCAGGAGACCCTGATAATTACATCAGCCAGAGGTGCATCCAGCTGCATGTGTCCCTGATAATTACTCTGGATAAGAGGTGCATCCAACTTCAAGTATCGCTGATAATTACACTGGCAAGAGTTGCATGAAGCTGTATGTGTCCATGATAATTACACTGGCAAGAGGTGCATCCAGCTGCAAGTGACCCTGATAATTACTCCGGCAAGAGGTGCATCCATTTGCACGTGTCCCTGATAAATACAAAGACTAGAGGTGCATCCAGCTGCACATGTCCCTGATAATTACTCCGGCAAGAGGTGTATCCAGCTGCAAGTGACCCTGATAATTACACTGGCAAGAGGTGAATCCAGCTGCACGTGTCCCTGATAATTATACCGGCAAGAGGTTCATCCAGATGCAAGTGACGCTGATAATTACACCAGCAAGAGGTGCATCCAGCTGCATGTGTCCCTGATAATTACACTTGCAATATTTGCATCCAGCTGCAGGTGACCCTGATAATTACATCAGCCAGAGGTGCATCCAGCTGCATGTGTCCCTGATAATTACTCTGGCAAGAGGTGCATCCAACTTCAAGTATCGCTCATAATTATACTGGCAAGAGTTGTATCCAGCTGTATGTGTCCATGATAATTACACTGGCAAGAGGAACATCCAGCTACACGTGCCCCAGATAATTACTCTGGCAAGAATTACATCCAGCTGCAAGTGACCCTGATAATTACACTGGCCAGAGGTGCATCCAGCTGCATGTGACCCTGATAATTACACCGGCCAGAGGTGCATCCAGCTGCATGTGTCCCTGATAATTAATCTGGCAATATTTGCATCCAGCTGAACGTGTCCCTGATAATTACTCCGGCAAGAGGTGCATCCAGCTGCACGTGTCCCTGATAATTACTCTGGCAAGAGGTGCATCCAGCTGCACGTGTCCCTGATCATTAACATGGTAAGAGGTGCATCCAGCTGCAGGTGACCCTGATAATTACACTGGCCAGAGGTGCATCCAGCTGCAAGTGAACCTTATAATTACAGCGGCAAGAGTTACATCCAGCTGCAAGTGACCCTGAGAATTACTCCGGCAAGAGGTTCATCTAGCTGCATGTGTCCTTGATAATTATTCGTGCAAGAGATGCATCCAGCTGTGCGTGTCCCTGATAATTACAGTGGCAAGAGGTACATCGAGCTGCACATGTCCCTGATAATTACTCCGGCAAGAGGTTCATCCAGCTGCATGTGTCCCTGATAATTACTCCGGCAAGAGGAGCAACCAGCTACACGTGTCCCTGATAATTACTCCACCCTGATAATTACACCGGCCAGAGGTGCATCCAGCTGCATGTGTCCCTGATAACTACACTGGCAAGATTTGCATCCAGCTGCAGGTGACCCTGATAATTACATCAGCCAGAGGTGCATCCAGCTGCATGTGTCCCTGATAATTACTCTGGCAAGAGGTGCATCCAACTTCAAGTATTGCTGATAATTACATTGGCAAGAGTTGTATCCAGCTGTATGTGTCCATGATAATTACACTGGCAAGAGGTGCATCCAGCTGCACGTATCCCTGATAAGTACTCTGGCAAGAGGTGCATCCAGCTGCACGTGTCCCTGATAATTACTCCGGCAAGAGGAACATCCAGCTACACGTGTCCCAGATAATTACTCTGGCAAGAATTACATCCAGCTGCAAGTGACCCTGATAATTACACTGGCCAGAGGTGCATCCAGCTGCATGTGTCCCTGATAATTAATCTGGCAAGATTTGCATCCAGCTGAACGTGTCCCTGATAATTACTCCGGCAAGAGGTGCATCCAGCTGCACGTGACCCTGATAATTACTCCGGCAAGAGGTGCATCCAGCTGCACGGGTCCCTGATAATTACTCTGGCAAGAGGTGCATCCAGCTGCAGGTGATCCTGATAATTACACCAGCCAGAGGTGCATCCAGCTGCATGTGTCCCTGATAATTACTCTGGCAAGTGGTGCATCCAACTTCAAGTATTGCTGATAATTACATTGGCAAGAGTTGTATCCAGCTGTATGTGTCCATGATAATTACGCTGGCAAGAGGTGCATCCAGCTGCACGTATCCCTGATAAGTACTCTGGCAAGAGGTGCATCCAACTGCATGTGTCCCTGATAATTACAGTGGCCAAAGGTGCATCCAGCCGCACGTGTCCCTGATAATTACAAAGACAAGAGGTGCATCCAGCTGCATGTGACCTTATAAAAACAGCAGCAAGAGTTACAGCCAGCTGAAAGTGACCCTGATAATTACTCCGGCAAGAGTTACATCCAGCTGCAAGTGACCCTGAGAATTACTCCGGCAAGAGGTGCATCCAGCTGCATGTATCCCTGATAATTACTCTGGCAAGAGTTGCATCCAGCTGCACATGTCCCTGATAATTACTCCGGCAAGAGGTGCATCCACCTGCATGTGTCCCTGATAATTACTCCGGCAAGAGGAGCATCCAGCTACACGTGTCCCTGATAATTACTACACCCTGATAATTACACCGGCCAGAGGTGCATCCAGCTGCATGTGTCCCTGATATTTACACTGGCAAGATTTGCAACCAGCTGAACGTGTCCCTGATAATTACTCTGGCAAGAGGTGCATCCAGCTGCAGGTGACCCTGATAATCACATCAGCCAGAGGTGCATCCAGCTGCATGTGTCCCTGATAACTACTCTGGCAAGAGGTGCATCCAACTTCAAGTATTTCTGATAATTACATTGGCAAGAGTTGTATCCAGCTGTACGTGTCCATGATAATTACACTGGCAAGAGGTGCATCCAGCTGCACGTATCCCTGATAAGTACTCTGGCAAGAGGTGCATCCAGCTGCACGTGTCCCTGATAATTACTCCGGCAAGAGGAACATCCAGCTACACGTGTCCCAGATAATTACTCTGGCAAGAATTACATCCAGCTGCAAGTGACCCTGATAATTACACTGGCCAGAGGTGCATCCAGCTGCATGTGTCCCTGATAATTAATCTGGCAAGATTTGCATCCAGCTGAACGTGTCCCTGATAATTACTCCGGCAAGAGGTGCATCCAGCTGCACGTGTCCCTGATAATTACTCCGGCAAGAGGTGCATCCAGCTGCACGGGTCCCTGATAATTACTCTGGCAAGAGGTGCATCCAGCTGCAGGTGATCCTGATAATTACACCAGCCAGAGGTGCATCCAGCTGCATGTGTCCCTGATAATTAGTCTGGCAAGTGGAGCATCCAACTTCAAGTATTGCTGATAATTACATTGGCAAGAGTTGTATCCAGCTGTATGTGTCCATGATAATTACGCCTGCAAGAGGTGCATCCAGCTGCACGTATCCCTGATAAGTACTCTGGAAAGAGGTGCATCCAACTGCATGTGTCCCTGATAATTACAGCGGCCAAAGGTGCATCCAGCCGCACGTGTCCCTGATAATTACAAAGACAAGAGGTGCATCCAGCTGCATGTGACCTTATAAATACAGCAGCAAAAGTTACAGCCAGCTGAAAGTGACCCTGATAATTACTCCGGCAAGAGGTGCATCCAGCTGCATGTGTCCCTGATAATTATTCCGGCAAGAGGTGCCTCCAGCTGTACGTTTTCCTGATAATTTCAAAGACAAGAGGTGGATACAGCTGCATTTTTCCCTGATAATTACTCTGGTAAGAGGTGCATCCAGCTGCAAGTGAACATTATAATTACACCGGCCAGAGGTGCATCTAGCTGCATGTGTCCCTGATAATTACACTGGCAAGAGGTGCATCCAGCTGTAGGTGACCCTGATAATTACATCAGCCAGAGGTGCATCCAGCTGCATGTGTCCCTGATAATTACTCTGGATAGGAGGTGCATCCAACTTCAAGTATCGCTGATAATTACACTGGCAAGACTTGCATGCAGCTGTATGTGTCCATGATAATTACACTGGCAAGAGGTGCATCCAGCTCCACGTGTCCCTGATAATTAAAAAGACAAGAGGTGCATCCATCTGCACGTGTCCCTGATAATTACTCTGGCAAGAGGTGCATGCAGCTGTACGTTTCCCTGATCATTACTATGGTAAGAGGTGCATCCAGCTGCAGGTGACCCTGATAATTACACTGGCCAGAGGTGCATCCAGCTGCAAGTGAACCTTATAATTACAGCGGCAAGAGTTACATCCAGCTGCAAGTGACCCTGAGAATTACTCCGGCAAGAGTTGCATCCAGCTGCATGTGTCCCTGATAATTATTCCGGCAAGTAATGCATCCAGCTGTGCGTGTCCCTGATAATTACAGTGGCAAGAGGTGCATCCAGCTGCACATGTCCCTGATAATTACTCCGGCAAGAGGTGCATCCAGCTGCATGTGTCCCTGATAATTACTCCGGCAAGAGGAGCAACCAGCTACACGTGTCCCTGATAATTACTCCACCCTGATAATTACACCGGCCAGAGGTGCATCCAGCTGCATGTGTCCCTGATAGTTACACTGGCAAGATTTGCATCCAGCTGCAGGTGACCCTGATAATTACATCAGCCAGAGGTGCATCCAACTGCATGTGTCCCTGATAATTACTCTGGATAAGAGGTGCATGCAACTTCAAGTATCGCTGATAATTACACTAGCAAGAGTTGTATCCAGCTGTATGTGTCCATGATAATTACACTGGCAAGAGGTGCATCCAGCTGCACGTATCCCTGATAAGTCCTCTGTCAAGATGTGCATCGAGCTGCACGTGTCCCTGATAATTACTCCGGCAAGAGGTGCATCCAGCTGCAAGTGACCCTGATAATTACACTGGCAAGAGGTTTATCCAGCTGCAAGTGACCCTGATAATTACACCAGCAAGAGGTGCATCCAGCTGCATGTGTCCCTGATAATTACTCCGGCAAGAGGAGCATCCACCTACACTTGTCCCTGATAATTACTCCACACTGATAATTACACCGGCCAGAGGTGCATACAGCTGCATGTGTCCTTGATAATTACACTGGCAAGATTTGCATCCAGCTGAACGTGTCCCTGATAATGACTCCGGCAAGAGGTGCATCCAGCTGCAAGTGTCCCTGATAATTACTCTGGGAAGAGGTGCATCCAGCTGCAAGTGAACATTATAATTACACCGGCAAGAGGTGCATCCAGCTGCACGTGTCCCTGATAATTACTCCGGCAAGAGGTGCATCCAGCTGCAAGTGAACATTATAATTACACCGGCAAGAGGTGCATCCAGCTGCACGTGTCCCTGATAATTATTCCGGCAAGAGGTGCATCTAGCTGCATGTGTCCCTGATAATTACATTGGCAAGAGGTGCATCCAGCTGCAGGAGACCCTGATAATTACATCAGCCAGAGGTGCATCCAGCTGCATGTGTCCCTGATAATTACTCTGGATAAGAGGTGCATCCAACTTCAAGTATCGCTGATAATTACACTGGCAAGAGTTGCATGAAGCTGTATGTGTCCATGATAATTACACTGGCAAGAGGTGCATCCAGCTGCAAGTGACCCTGATAATTACTCCGGCAAGAGGTGCATCCACCTGCACGTGTCCCTGATAAATACAAAGACTAGAGGTGCATCCAGCTGCACATGTCCCTGATAATTACTCCGGCAAGAGGTGTATCCAGCTGCAAGTGACCCTGATAATTACACTGGCAAGAGGTTCATCCAGCTGCAAGTGACGCTGATAATTACACCAGCAAGAGGTGCATCCAGCTGCATGTGTCCCTGATAATTACACTTGCAAGATTTGCATCCAGCTGCAGGTGACCCTGATAATTACATCAGCCAGAGGTGCATCCAGCTGCATGTGTCCCTGATAATTACTCTGGCAAGAGGTGCATCCAACTTCAAGTATCGCTCATAATTATACTGGCAAGAGTTGTATCCAGCTGTATGTGTCCATGATAATTACACTGGCAAGAGGAACATCCAGCTACACGTGCCCCAGATAATTACTCTGGCAAGAATTACATCCAGCTGCAAGTGACCCTGATAATTACACTGGCCAGAGGTGCATCCAGCTGCATGTGACCCTGATAATTACACCGGCCAGAGGTGCATCCAGCTGCATGTGTCCCTGATAATTAATCTGGCAATATTTGCATCCAGCTGAACGTGTCCCTGATAATTACTCCGGCAAGAGGTGCATCCAGCTGCACGTGTCCCTGATAATTACTCTGGCAAGAGGTGCATCCAGCTGCACGTGTCCCTGATCATTAATATGGTAAGAGGTGCATCCAGCTGCAGGTGACCCTGATAATTACTCTGGCAAGTGGTGCATCCAACTTCAAGTATTGCTGATAATTACATTGGCAAGAGTTGTATCCAGCTGTATGTGTCCATGATAATTACACCGGCCAGAGGTGCATCCAGCTGCATGTGTCCCTGATAATTAATCTGGCTATATTTGCATCCAGCTGAACGTGTCCCTGATAATTACTCCGGCAAGAGGTGCATCCAGCTGCACGTGTCCCTGATAATTACTCTGGCAAGAGGTGCATCCAGCTGCACGTGTCCCTGATCATTAATATGGTAAGAGGTGCATCCAGCTGCAGGTGACCCTGATAATTACACTGGCCAGAGGTGCATCCAGCTGCAAGTGAACCTTATAATTACAGCGGCAAGAGTTACATCCAGCTGCAAGTGACCCTGAGAATTACTCCGGCAAGAGGTTCATCTAGCTGCATGTGTCCCTGATAATTATTCGTGCAAGAGATGCATCCAGCTGTGCGTGTCCCTGATAATTACAGTGGCAAGAGGTACATCGAGCTGCACATGTCCCTGATAATTACTCCGGCAAGAAGTTCATCCAGCTGCATGTGTCCCTGATAATTACTCCGGCAAGAGGAGCAACCAGCTACACGTGTCCCTGATAATTACTCCACCCTGATAATTACACCGGCCAGAGGTGCATCCAGCTGCATGTGTCCCTGATAACTACACTGGCAAGATTTGCATCCAGCTGCAGGTGACCCTGATAATTACATCAGCCAGAGGTGCATCCAGCTGCATGTGTCCCTGATAATTACTCTGGCAAGAGGTGCATCCAACTTCAAGTATTGCTGATAATTACATTGGCAAGAGTTGTATCCAGCTGTATGTGTCCATGATAATTACACTGGCAAGAGGTGCATCCAGCTGCACGTATCCCTGATAAGTACTCTGGCAAGAGGTGCATCCAGCTGCACGTGTCCCTGATAATTACTCCGGCAAGAGGAACATCCAGCTACACGTGTCCCAGATAATTACTCTGGCAAGAATTACATCCAGCTGCAAGTGACCCTGATAATTACACTGGCCAGAGGTGCATCCAGCTGCATGTGTCCCTGATAATTAATCTGGCAAGATTTGCATCCAGCTGAACGTGTCCCTGATAATTACTCCGGCAAGAGGTGCATCCAGCTGCACGTGACCCTGATAATTACTCCGGCAAGAGGTGCATCCAGCTGCACGGGTCCCTGATAATTACTCTGGCAAGAGGTGCATCCAGCTGCAGGTGATCCTGATAATTACACCAGCCAGAGGTGCATCCAGCTGCATGTGTCCCTGATAATTACTCTGGCAAGTGGTGCATCCAACTTCAAGTATTGCTGATAATTACATTGGCAAGAGTTGTATCCAGCTGTATGTGTCCATGATAATTACGCTGGCAAGAGGTGCATCCAGCTGCACGTATCCCTGATAAGTACTCTGGCAAGAGGTGCATCCAACTGCATGTGTCCCTGATAATTACAGTGGCCAAAGGTGCATCCAGCCGCACGTGTCCCTGATAATTACAAAGACAAGAGGTGCATCCAGCTGCATGTGACCTTATAAAAACAGCAGCAAGAGTTACAGCCAGCTGAAAGTGACCCTGATAATTACTCCGGCAAGAGTTACATCCAGCTGCAAGTGACCCTGAGAATTACTCCGGCAAGAGGTGCATCCAGCTGCATGTATCCCTGATAATTACTCTGGCAAGAGTTGCATCCAGCTGCACATGTCCCTGATAATTACTCCGGCAAGAGGTGCATCCACCTGCATGTGTCCCTGATAATTACTCCGGCAAGAGGAGCATCCAGCTACACGTGTCCCTGATAATTACTACACCCTGATAATTACACCGGCCAGAGGTGCATCCAGCTGCATGTGTCCCTGATATTTACACTGGCAAGATTTGCAACCAGCTGAACGTGTCCCTGATAATTACTCTGGCAAGAGGTGCATCCAGCTGCAGGTGACCCTGATAATCACATCAGCCAGAGGTGCATCCAGCTGCATGTGTCCCTGATAACTACTCTGGCAAGAGGTGCATCCAACTTCAAGTATTTCTGATAATTACATTGGCAAGAGTTGTATCCAGCTGTATGTGTCCATGATAATTACACTGGCAAGAGGTGCATCCAGCTGCACGTATCCCTGATAAGTACTCTGGCAAGAGGTGCATCCAGCTGCACGTGTCCCTGATAATTACTCCGGCAAGAGGAACATCCAGCTACACGTGTCCCAGATAATTACTCTGGCAAGAATTACATCCAGCTGCAAGTGACCCTGATAATTACACTGGCCAGAGGTGCATCCAGCTGCATGTGTCCCTGATAATTAATCTGGCAAGATTTGCATCCAGCTGAACGTGTCCCTGATAATTACTCCGGCAAGAGGTGCATCCAGCTGCACGTGTCCCTGATAATTACTCCGGCAAGAGGTGCATCCAGCTGCACGGGTCCCTGATAATTACTCTGGCAAGAGGTGCATCCAGCTGCAGGTGATCCTGATAATTACACCAGCCAGAGGTGCATCCAGCTGCATGTGTCCCTGATAATTAGTCTGGCAAGTGGAGTATCCAACTTCAAGTATTGCTGATAATTACATTGGCAAGAGTTGTATCCAGCTGTATGTGTCCATGATAATTACGCCTGCAAGAGGTGCATCCAGCTGCACGTATCCCTGATAAGTACTCTGGAAAGAGGTGCATCCAACTGCATGTGTCCCTGATAATTACAGCGGCCAAAGGTGCATCCAGCCGCACGTGTCCCTGATAATTACAAAGACAAGAGGTGCATCCAGCTGCATGTGACCTTATAAATACAGCAGCAAAAGTTACAGCCAGCTGAAAGTGACCCTGATAATTACTCCGGCAAGAGGTGCATCCAGCTGCATGTGTCCCTGATAATTATTCCGGCAAGAGGTGCCTCCAGCTGTACGTTTTCCTGATAATTTCAAAGACAAGAGGTGGATACAGCTGCATTTTTCCCTGATAATTACTCTGGTAAGAGGTGCATCCAGCTGCAAGTGAACATTATAATTACACCGGCCAGAGGTGCATCTAGCTGCATGTGTCCCTGATAATTACACTGGCAAGAGGTGCATCCAGCTGTAGGTGACCCTGATAATTACATCAGCCAGAGGTGCATCCAGCTGCATGTGTCCCTGATAATTACTCTGGATAGGAGGTGCATCCAACTTCAAGTATCGCTGATAATTACACTGGCAAGACTTGCATGCAGCTGTATGTGTCCATGATAATTACACTGGCAAGAGGTGCATCCAGCTCCACGTGTCCCTGATAATTAAAAAGACAAGAGGTGCATCCATCTGCACGTGTCCCTGATAATTACTCTGGCAAGAGGTGCATGCAGCTGTACGTTTCCCTGATCATTACTATGGTAAGAGGTGCATCCAGCTGCAGGTGACCCTGATAATTACACTGGCCAGAGGTGCATCCAGCTGCAAGTGAACCTTATAATTACAGCGGCAAGAGTTACATCCAGCTGCAAGTGACCCTGAGAATTACTCCGGCAAGAGTTGCATCCAGCTGCATGTGTCCCTGATAATTATTCCGGCAAGTAATGCATCCAGCTGTGCGTGTCCCTGATAATTACAGTGGCAAGAGGTGCATCCAGCTGCACATGTCCCTGATAATTACTCCGGCAAGAGGTGCATCCAGCTGCATGTGTCCCTGATAATTACTCCGGCAAGAGGAGCAACCAGCTACACGTGTCCCTGATAATTACTCCACCCTGATAATTACACCGGCCAGAGGTGCATCCAGCTGCATGTGTCCCTGATAGTTACACTGGCAAGATTTGCATCCAGCTGCAGGTGACCCTGATAATTACATCAGCCAGAGGTGCATCCAACTGCATGTGTCCCTGATAATTACTCTGGATAAGAGGTGCATGCAACTTCAAGTATCGCTGATAATTACACTAGCAAGAGTTGTATCCAGCTGTATGTGTCCATGATAATTACACTGGCAAGAGGTGCATCCAGCTGCACGTATCCCTGATAAGTCCTCTGTCAAGATGTGCATCGAGCTGCACGTGTCCCTGATAATTACTCCGGCAAGAGGTGCATCCAGCTGCAAGTGACCCTGATAATTACACTGGCAAGAGGTTTATCCAGCTGCAAGTGACCCTGATAATTACACCAGCAAGAGGTGCATCCAGCTGCATGTGTCCCTTATAATTACTCCGGCAAGAGGAGCATCCACCTACACTTGTCCCTGATAATTACTCCACACTGATAATTACACCGGCCAGAGGTGCATACAGCTGCATGTGTCCTTGATAATTACACTGGCAAGATTTGCATCCAGCTGAACGTGTCCCTGATAATGACTCCGGCAAGAGGTGCATCCAGCTGCAAGTGTCCCTGATAATTACTCTGGGAAGAGGTGCATCCAGCTGCAAGTGAACATTATAATTACACCGGCAAGAGGTGCATCCAGCTGCACGTGTCCCTGATAATTACTCCGGCAAGAGGTGCATCCAGCTGCAAGTGAACATTATAATTACACCGGCAAGAGGTGCATCCAGCTGCACGTGTCCCTGATAATTATTCCGGCAAGAGGTGCATCTAGCTGCATGTGTCCCTGATAATTACATTGGCAAGAGGTGCATCCAGCTGCAGGAGACCCTGATAATTACATCAGCCAGAGGTGCATCCAGCTGCATGTGTCCCTGATAATTACTCTGGATAAGAGGTGCATCCAACTTCAAGTATCGCTGATAATTACACTGGCAAGAGTTGCATGAAGCTGTATGTGTCCATGATAATTACACTGGCAAGAGGTGCATCCAGCTGCAAGTGACCCTGATAATTACTCCGGCAAGAGGTGCATCCACCTGCACGTGTCCCTGATAAATACAAAGACTAGAGGTGCATCCAGCTGCACATGTCCCTGATAATTACTCCGGCAAGAGGTGTATCCAGCTGCAAGTGACCCTGATAATTACACTGGCAAGAGGTTCATCCAGCTGCAAGTGACGCTGATAATTACAACAGCAAGAGGTGCATCCAGCTGCATGTGTCCCTGATAATTACACTTGCAAGATTTGCATCCAGCTGCAGGTGACCCTGATAATTACATCAGCCAGAGGTGCATCCAGCTGCATGTGTCCCTGATAATTACTCTGGCAAGAGGTGCATCCAACTTCAAGTATCGCTCATAATTATACTGGCAAGAGTTGTATCCAGCTGTATGTGTCCATGATAATTACACTGGCAAGAGGAACATCCAGCTACACGTGCCCCAGATAATTACTCTGGCAAGAATTACATCCAGCTGCAAGTGACCCTGATAATTACACTGGCCAGAGGTGCATCCAGCTGCATGTGACCCTGATAATTACACCGGCCAGAGGTGCATCCAGCTGCATGTGTCCCTGATAATTAATCTGGCAATATTTGCATCCAGCTGAACGTGTCCCTGATAATTACTCCGGCAAGAGGTGCATCCAGCTGCACGTGTCCCTGATAATTACTCTGGCAAGAGGTGCATCCAGCTGCACGTGTCCCTGATCATTAATATGGTAAGAGGTGCATCCAGCTGCAGGTGACCCTGATAATTACTCTGGCAAGTGGTGCATCCAACTTCAAGTATTGCTGATAATTACATTGGCAAGAGTTGTATCCAGCTGTATGTGTCCATGATAATTACACCGGCCAGAGGTGCATCCAGCTGCATGTGTCCCTGATAATTAATCTGGCTATATTTGCATCCAGCTGAACGTGTCCCTGATAATTACTCCGGCAAGAGGTGCATCCAGCTGCACGTGTCCCTGATAATTACTCTGGCAAGAGGTGCATCCAGCTGCACGTGTCCCTGATCATTAATATGGTAAGAGGTGCATCCAGCTGCAGGTGACCCTGATAATTACACTGGCCAGAGGTGCATCCAGCTGCAAGTGAACCTTATAATTACAGCGGCAAGAGTTACATCCAGCTGCAAGTGACCCTGAGAATTACTCCGGCAAGAGGTTCATCTAGCTGCATGTGTCCCTGATAATTATTCGTGCAAGAGATGCATCCAGCTGTGCGTGTCCCTGATAATTACAGTGGCAAGAGGTACATCGAGCTGCACATGTCCCTGATAATTACTCCGGCAAGAAGTTCATCCAGCTGCATGTGTCCCTGATAATTACTCCGGCAAGAGGAGCAACCAGCTACACGTGTCCCTGATAATTACTCCACCCTGATAATTACACCGGCCAGAGGTGCATCGAGCTGCATGTGTCCTTGATAATTACACTGGCAAGATTTGCATCCAGCTGAACGTGTCCCTGATAATTACAAAGACAAGAGGTGCATCCAGCTGCATGTGTCCCTGATAATTAATCTGGCAATATTTGCATCCAGCTGAACGTGTCCCTGATAATTACTCCGGCAAGAGGTGCATCCAGCTGCACGTGTCCCTGATAATTACTCTGGCAAGTGGTGCATCCAGCTGCACGTGTCCCTGATCATTACTATGGTAAGAGGTGCATCCAGCTGGAGGTGACCCTGATAATTACACTGGCCAGAGGTGCATCCAGCTGCAAGTGAACCTTATAATTACAGCGGCAAGAGTTACATCCAGCTGCAAGTGACCCTGAGAATTACTCCGGCAAGAGGTGCATCCAGCTGCATGTATCCCTGATAATTACTCTGGCAAGAGTTGCATCCAGCTGCACATGTCCCTGATAATTACTCCGGCAAGAGGTGCATTCACCTGCATGTGTCCCTGATAATTACTCCGGCAAGAGGAGCATCCAGCTACACGTGTCCCTGATAATTAATACACCCTGATAATTACACCGGCCTGAGGTGCATCCAGCTGCATGTGTCCCTGATATTTACACTGGCAAGATTTGCATCCAGCTGAACGTGTCCCTGATAATTACTCTGGCAAGAGGTGACTCCAGCTGCAGGTGACCCTGATAATCACATCAGCCAGAGGTGCATCCAGCTGCATGTGTCCCTGATAACTACTCTGGCAAGAGGTGCATCCAACTTCAAGTATTGCTGATAATTACATTGGCAAGAGTTGTATCCAGCTGTATGTGTCCATGATAATTACACTGGCAAGAGGTGCATCCAGCTGCACGTATCCCTGATTAGTACTCTGGCAAGAGGTGCATCGAGCTGCACGTGTCCCTGATAATTACTCCGGCAAGAGGAACATCCAGCTACACGTGTCCCAGATAATTACTCTGGCAAGAATTACATCCAGCTGCAAGTGACCCTGATAATTACACTGGCCAGAGGTGCATCCAGCTGCATGTGTCCCTGATAATTAATCTGGCAAGATTTGCATCCAGCTGAACGTGTCCCTGATAATTACTCCGGCAAGAGGTGCATCCAGCTGCACGTGACCCTGATAATTACTCCGGCAAGAGGTGCATCCAGCTGCACGGGTCCCTGATAATTACTCTGGCAAGAGGTGCATCCAGCTGCAGGTGATCCTGATAATTACACCAGCCAGAGGTGCATCCAGCTGCATGTGTCCCTGATAATTACTCTGGCAAGTGGTGCATCCAACTTCAAGTATTGCTGATAATTACATTGGCAAGAGTTGTATCCAGCTGTATGTGTCCATGATAATTACACCGGCCAGAGGTGCATCCAGCTGCATGTGTCCCTGATAATTAATCTGGCAATATTTGCATCCAGCTGAACGTGTCCCTGATAATTACTCCGGCAAGAGGTGCATCCAGCTGCACGTGTCCCTGATAATTACTCTGGCAAGAGGTGCATCCAGCTGCACGTGTCCCTGATCATTAATATGGTAAGAGGTGCATCCAGCTGCAGGTGACCCTGATAATTACACTGGCCAGAGGTGCATCCAGCTGCAAGTGAACCTTATAATTACAGCGGCAAGAGTTACATCCAGCTGCAAGTGACCCTGAGAATTACTCCGGCAAGAGGTTCATCTAGCTGCATGTGTCCCTGATAATTATTCGTGCAAGAGATGCATCCAGCTGTGCGTGTCCCTGATAATTACAGTGGCAAGAGGTACATCGAGCTGCACATGTCCCTGATAATTACTCCGGCAAGAGGTTCATCCAGCTGCATGTGTCCCTGATAATTACTCCGGCAAGAGGAGCAACCAGCTACACGTGTCCCTGATAATTACTCCACCCTGATAATTACACCGGCCAGAGGTGCATCCAGCTGCATGTGTCCCTGATAACTACACTGGCAAGATTTGCATCCAGCTGCAGGTGACCCTGATAATTACATCAGCCAGAGGTGCATCCAGCTGCATGTGTCCCTGATAATTACTCTGGCAAGAGGTGCATCCAACTTCAAGTATCGCTGATAATTACACTGGCAAGAGTTGTATCCAGCTGTATGTGTCCATGATAATTACTCTGGCAAGTGGTGCATCCAGCTGAACGTATCCCTTATAATTACAGCAGCAAGAGTTACATCCAGCTGCAAGTGACCCTGATAATTACTCCGGCAAGAGGTGCATCCAGCTGCATGTGTCCCTGATAATTACTCTGGCAAGTGGTGCATCCAGCTGAACGTATCCCTTATAATTACAGCAGCAAGAGTTACATCCAGCTGCAAGTGACCCTGATAATTACTCCGGCAAGAGGTGCATCCAGCTGCATGTAACCCTGATAATTACTCCGGCAAGAGTTGCATCCAGCTGCACATGTCCCTGATAATTACTCCGGCAAGAGGTGCATCCACCTGCATGTGTCCCTGATAATTACTCCGGCAAGAGGAGCATCCAGCTACAATTGTCCCTGATAATTAC
The DNA here is from genome assembly GCF_036971445.1 of Narcine bancroftii. Taxonomy (NCBI): domain Eukaryota; kingdom Metazoa; phylum Chordata; class Chondrichthyes; order Torpediniformes; family Narcinidae; genus Narcine; species Narcine bancroftii. The sequence continues at coordinate 38,932,929 of NC_091481.1, forward strand.
TCCACCCTGATAATTACACCGGCCAGAGGTGCATCGAGCTGCATGTGTCCTTGATAATTACACTGGCAAGATTTGCATCCAGCTGAACGTGTCCCTGATAATTACTCTGGCAAGAGGTGCATCCAGCTGCACGTTTTCCTGATAATTACAAAGACAAGAGGTGCATCCAGCTGCATGTGTCCCTGATAATTAATCTGGCTATATTTGCATCCAGCTGAACGTGTCCCTGATAATTACTCCGGCAAGAGGTGCATCCAGCTGCACGTGTCCCTGATAATTACTCTGGCAAGTGGTGCATCCAGCTGCACGTGTCCCTGATCATTACTATGGTAAGAGGTGCATCCAGCTGGAGGTGACCCTGATAATTACACTGGCCAGAGGTGCATCCAGCTGCAAGTGAACCTTATAATTACAGCGGCAAGAGTTACATCCAGCTGCAAGTGACCCTGAGAATTACTCCGGCAAGAGGTGCATCCAGCTGCATGTATCCCTGATAATTACTCTGGCAAGAGTTGCATCCAGCTGCACATGTCCCTGATAATTACTCCGGCAAGAGGTGCATCCACCTGCATGTGTCCCTGATAATTACTCCGGCAAGAGGAGCATCCAGCTACACGTGTCCCTGATAATTACTACACCCTGATAATTACACCGGCCTGAGGTGCATCCAGCTGCATGTGTCCCTGATATTTACACTGGCAAGATTTGCATCCAGCTGAACGTGTCCCTGATAATTACTCTTGCAAGAGGTGCATCCAGCTGCAGGTGACCCTGATAATCACATCAGCCAGAGGTGCATCCAGCTGCATGTGTCCCTGATAACTACTCTGGCAAGAGGTGCATCCAACTTCAAGTATTGCTGATAATTACATTGGCAAGAGTTGTATCCAGCTGTATGTGTCCCTGATAATTACTCCGGCAAGAGGAGCATCCACCTACACTTGTCCCTGATAATTACTCCACACTGATAATTACACCGGCCAGAGGTGCATACAGCTGCATGTGTCCTTGATAATTACACTGGCAAGATTTGCATCCAGCTGAACGTGTCCCTGATAATGACTCCGGCAAGAGGTGCATCCAGCTGCAAGTGTCCCTGATAATTACTCTGGGAAGAGGTGCATCCAGCTGCAAGTGAACATTATAATTACACCGGCAAGAGGTGCATCCAGCTGCACGTGTCCCTGATAATTACTCCGGCAAGAGGTGCATCCAGCTGCAAGTGAACATTATAATTACACCGGCAAGAGGTGCATCCAGCTGCACGTGTCCCTGATAATTATTCCGGCAAGAGGTGCATCTAGCTGCATGTGTCCCTGATAATTACATTGGCAAGAGGTGCATCCAGATGCAGGAGACCCTGATAATTACATCAGCCAGAGGTGCATCCAGCTGCATGTGTCCCTGATAATTACTCAGGATAAGAGGTGCATCCAACTTCAAGTATCGCTGATAATTACACTGGCAAGAGTTGCATGAAGCTGTATGTGTTTATGATAATTACACTGGCAAGAGGTGCATCCAGCTGCAAGTGACCCTGATAATTACTCCGGCAAGAGGTGCATCCACCTGCACTTGTCCCTGATAAATACAAAGACTAGAGGTGCATCCAGCTGCACATGTCCCTGATAATTACTCCGGCAAGAGGTGTATCCAGCTGCAAGTGACCCTGATAATTACACTGGCAAGAGGTTCATCCAGCTGCAAGTGACGCTGATAATTACACCAGCAAGAGGTGCATCCAGCTGCATGTGTCCCTGATAATTACACTTGCAAGATTTGCATCCAGCTGCAGGTGACCCTGATAATTACATCAGCCAGAGGTGCATCCAGCTGCATGTGTCCCTGATAATTACTCTGGCAAGAGGTGCATCCAACTTCAAGTATCGCTCATAATTATACTGGCAAGAGTTGTATCCAGCTGTATGTGTCCATGATAATTACACTGACAAGAGGAACATCCAGCTACACGTGCCCCAGATAATTACTCTGGCAAGAATTACATCCAGCTGCAAGTGACCCTGATAATTACACTGGCCAGAGGTGCATCCAGCTGCATGTGACCCTGATAATTACACCGGCCAGAGGTGCATCCAGCTGCATGTGTCCCTGATAATTAATCTGGCAATATTTGCATCCAGCTGAACGTGTCCCTGATAATTACTCCGGCAAGAGGTGCATCCAGCTGCACGTGTCCCTGATAATTACTCTGGCAAGAGGTGCATCCAGCTGCACGTGTCCCTGATCATTAATATGGTAAGAGGTGCATCCAGCTGCAGGTGACCCTGATAATTACTCTGGCAAGTGGTGCATCCAACTTCAAGTATTGCTGATAATTACATTGGCAAGAGTTGTATCCAGCTGTATGTGTCCATGATAATTACACCGGCCAGAGGTGCATCCAGCTGCATGTGTCCCTGATAATTAATCTGGCAATATTTGCATCCAGCTGAACGTGTCCCTGATAATTACTCCGGCAAGAGGTGCATCCAGCTGCACGTGTCCCTGATAATTACTCTGGCAAGAGGTGCATCCAGCTGCACGTGTCCCTGATCATTAATATGGTAAGAGGTGCATCCAGCTGCAGGTGACCCTGATAATTACACTGGCCAGAGGTGCATCCAGCTGCAAGTGAACCTTATAATTACAGCGGCAAGAGTTACATCCAGCTGCAAGTGACCCTGAGAATTACTCCGGCAAGAGGTTCATCTAGCTGCATGTGTCCCTGATAATTATTCGTGCAAGAGATGCATCCAGCTGTGCGTGTCCCTGATAATTACAGTGTCAAGAGGTACATCGAGCTGCACATGTCCCTGATAATTACTCCGGCAAGAGGTTCATCCAGCTGCATGTGTCCCTGATAATTACTCCGGCAAGAGGAGCAACCAGCTACACGAGTCCCTGATAATTACTCCACCCTGATAATTACACCGGCCAGAGGTGCATCGAGCTGCATGTGTCCTTGATAATTACACTGGCAAGATTTGCATCCAGCTGAACGTGTCCCTGATAATTACTCTGGCAAGAGGTGCATCCAGCTGCACGTTTTCCTGATAATTACAAAGACAAGAGGTGCATCCAGCTGCATGTGTCCCTGATAATTAATCTGGCAATATTTGCATCCAGCTGAACGTGTCCCTGATAATTACTCCGGCAAGAGGTGCATCCAGCTGCACGTGTCCCTGATAATTACTCTGGCAAGTGGTGCATCCAGCTGCACGTGTCCCTGATCATTACTATGGTAAGAGGTGCATCCAGCTGGAGGTGACCCTGATAATTACACTGGCCAGAGGTGCATCCAGCTGCAAGTGAACCTTATAATTACAGCGGCAAGAGTTACATCCAGCTGCAAGTGACCCTGAGAATTACTCCGGCAAGAGGTGCATCCAGTTGCATGTATCCCTGATAATTACTCTGGCAAGAGTTGCATCCAGCTGCACATGTCCCTGATAATTACTCCGGCAAGAGGTGCATTCACCTGCATGTGTCCCTGATAATTACTCCGGCAAGAGGAGCATCCAGCTACACGTGTCCCTGATAATTACTACACCCTGATAATTACACCGGCCTGAGGTGCATCCAGCTGCATGTGTCCCTGATATTTACACTGGCAAGATTTGCATCCAGCTGAACGTGTCCCTGATAATTACTCTGGCAAGAGGTGCATCCAGCTGCAGGTGACCCTGATAATCACATCAGCCAGAGGTGCATCCAGCTGCATGTGTCCCTGATAACTACTCTGGCAAGAGGTGCATCCAACTTCAAGTATTGCTGATAATTACATTGGCAAGAGTTGTATCCAGCTGTATGTGTCCATGATAATTACACTGGCAAGAGGTGCATCCAGCTGCACGTATCCCTGATTAGTACTCTGGCAAGAGGTGCATCGAGCTGCACGTGTCCCTGATAATTACTCCGGCAAGAGGAACATCCAGCTACACGTGTCCCAGATAATTACTCTGGCAAGAATTACATCCAGCTGCAAGTGACCCTGATAATTACACTGGCCAGAGGTGCATCCAGCTGCATGTGTCCCTGATAATTAATCTGGCAAGATTTGCATCCAGCTGAACGTGTCCCTGATAATTACTCCGGCAAGAGGTGCATCCAGCTGCACGTGACCCTGATAATTACTCCGGCAAGAGGTGCATCCAGCTGCACGGGTCCCTGATAATTACTCTGGCAAGAGGTGCATCCAGCTGCAGGTGATCCTGATAATTACACCAGCCAGAGGTGCATCCAGCTGCATGTGTCCCTGATAATTACTCTGGCAAGTGGTGCATCCAACTTCAAGTATTGCTGATAATTACATTGGCAAGAGTTGTATCCAGCTGTATGTGTCCATGATAATTACACCGGCCAGAGGTGCATCCAGCTGCATGTGTCCCTGATAATTAATCTGGCAATATTTGCATCCAGCTGAACGTGTCCCTGATAATTACTCCGGCAAGAGGTGCATCCAGCTGCACGTGTCCCTGATAATTACTCTGGCAAGAGGTGCATCCAGCTGCACGTGTCCCTGATCATTAATATGGTAAGAGGTGCATCCAGCTGCAGGTGACCCTGATAATTACACTGGCCAGAGGTGCATCCAGCTGCAAGTGAACCTTATAATTACAGCGGCAAGAGTTACATCCAGCTGCAAGTGACCCTGAGAATTACTCCGGCAAGAGGTTCATCTAGCTGCATGTGTCCCTGATAATTATTCGTGCAAGAGATGCATCCAGCTGTGCGTGTCCCTGATAATTACAGTGGCAAGAGGTACATCGAGCTGCACATGTCCCTGATAATTACTCCGGCAAGAGGTTCATCCAGCTGCATGTGTCCCTGATAATTACTCCGGCAAGAGGAGCAACCAGCTACACGTGTCCCTGATAATTACTCCACCCTGATAATTACACCGGCCAGAGGTGCATCCAGCTGCATGTGTCCCTGATAACTACACTGGCAAGATTTGCATCCAGCTGCAGGTGACCCTGATAATTACATCAGCCAGAGGTGCATCCAGCTGCATGTGTCCCTGATAATTACTCTGGCAAGAGGTGCATCCAACTTCAAGTATCGCTGATAATTACACTGGCAAGAGTTGTATCCAGCTGTATGTGTCCATGATAATTACTCTGGCAAGTGGTGCATCCAGCTGAACGTATCCCTTATAATTACAGCAGCAAGAGTTACATCCAGCTGCAAGTGACCCTGATAATTACTCCGGCAAGAGGTGCATCCAGCTGCATGTGTCCCTGATAATTACTCTGGCAAGTGGTGCATCCAGCTGAACGTATCCCTTATAATTACAGCAGCAAGAGTTACATCCAGCTGCAAGTGACCCTGATAATTACTCCGGCAAGAGGTGCATCCAGCTGCATGTAACCCTGATAATTACTCCGGCAAGAGTTGCATCCAGCTGCACATGTCCCTGATAATTACTCCGGCAAGAGGTGCATCCACCTGCATGTGTCCCTGATAATTACTCCGGCAAGAGGAGCATCCAGCTACAATTGTCCCTGATAATTACTCCACCCTGATAATTACACCGGCCAGAGGTGCATCGAGCTGCATGTGTCCTTGATAATTACACTGGCAAGATTTGCATCCAGCTGAACGTGTCCCTGATAATTACTCTGGCAAGAGGTGCATCCAGCTGCACGTTTTCCTGATAATTACAAAGACAAGAGGTGCATCCAGCTGCATGTGTCCCTGATAATTAATCTGGCTATATTTGCATCCAGCTGAACGTGTCCCTGATAATTACTCCGGCAAGAGGTGCATCCAGCTGCACGTGTCCCTGATAATTACTCTGGCAAGTGGTGCATCCAGCTGCACGTGTCCCTGATCATTACTATGGTAAGAGGTGCATCCAGCTGGAGGTGACCCTGATAATTACACTGGCCAGAGGTGCATCCAGCTGCAAGTGAACCTTATAATTACAGCGGCAAGAGTTACATCCAGCTGCAAGTGACCCTGAGAATTACTCCGGCAAGAGGTGCATCCAGCTGCATGTATCCCTGATAATTACTCTGGCAAGAGTTGCATCCAGCTGCACATGTCCCTGATAATTACTCCGGCAAGAGGTGCATCCACCTGCATGTGTCCCTGATAATTACTCCGGCAAGAGGAGCATCCAGCTACACGTGTCCCTGATAATTACTACACCCTGATAATTACACCGGCCTGAGGTGCATCCAGCTGCATGTGTCCCTGATATTTACACTGGCAAGATTTGCATCCAGCTGAACGTGTCCCTGATAATTACTCTGGCAAGAGGTGCATCCAGCTGCAGGTGACCCTGATAATCACATCAGCCAGAGGTGCATCCAGCTGCATGTGTCCCTGATAACTACTCTGGCAAGAGGTGCATCCAACTTCAAGTATTGCTGATAATTACATTGGCAAGAGTTGTATCCAGCTGTATGTGTCCCTGATAATTACTCCGGCAAGAGGAGCATCCACCTACACTTGTCCCTGATAATTACTCCACACTGATAATTACACCGGCCAGAGGTGCATACAGCTGCATGTGTCCTTGATAATTACACTGGCAAGATTTGCATCCAGCTGAACGTGTCCCTGATAATGACTCCGGCAAGAGGTGCATCCAGCTGCAAGTGTCCCTGATAATTACTCTGGGAAGAGGTGCATCCAGCTGCAAGTGAACATTATAATTACACCGGCAAGAGGTGCATCCAGCTGCACGTGTCCCTGATAATTACTCCGGCAAGAGGTGCATCCAGCTGCAAGTGAACATTATAATTACACCGGCAAGAGGTGCATCCAGCTGCACGTGTCCCTGATAATTATTCCGGCAAGAGGTGCATCTAGCTGCATGTGTCCCTGATAATTACATTGGCAAGAGGTGCATCCAGATGCAGGAGACCCTGATAATTACATCAGCCAGAGGTGCATCCAGCTGCATGTGTCCCTGATAATTACTCAGGATAAGAGGTGCATCCAACTTCAAGTATCGCTGATAATTACACTGGCAAGAGTTGCATGAAGCTGTATGTGTCCATGATAATTACACTGGCAAGAGGTGCATCCAGCTGCAAGTGACCCTGATAATTACTCCGGCAAGAGGTGCATCCACCTGCACTTGTCCCTGATAAATACAAAGACTAGAGGTGCATCCAGCTGCACATGTCCCTGATAATTACTCCGGCAAGAGGTGTATCCAGCTGCAAGTGACCCTGATAATTACACTGGCAAGAGGTTCATCCAGCTGCAAGTGACGCTGATAATTACACCAGCAAGAGGTGCATCCAGCTGCATGTGTCCCTGATAATTACACTTGCAAGATTTGCATCCAGCTGCAGGTGACCCTGATAATTACATCAGCCAGAGGTGCATCCAGCTGCATGTGTCCCTGATAATTACTCTGGCAAGAGGTGCATCCAACTTCAAGTATCGCTCATAATTATACTGGCAAGAGTTGTATCCAGCTGTATGTGTCCATGATAATTACACTGACAAGAGGAACATCCAGCTACACGTGCCCCAGATAATTACTCTGGCAAGAATTACATCCAGCTGCAAGTGACCCTGATAATTACACTGGCCAGAGGTGCATCCAGCTGCATGTGACCCTGATAATTACACCGGCCAGAGGTGCATCCAGCTGCATGTGTCCCTGATAATTAATCTGGCAATATTTGCATCCAGCTGAACGTGTCCCTGATAATTACTCCGGCAAGAGGTGCATCCAGCTGCACGTGTCCCTGATAATTACTCTGGCAAGAGGTGCATCCAGCTGCACGTGTCCCTGATCATTAATATGGTAAGAGGTGCATCCAGCTGCAGGTGACCCTGATAATTACTCTGGCAAGTGGTGCATCCAACTTCAAGTATTGCTGATAATTACATTGGCAAGAGTTGTATCCAGCTGTATGTGTCCATGATAATTACACCGGCCAGAGGTGCATCCAGCTGCATGTGTCCCTGATAATTAATCTGGCAATATTTGCATCCAGCTGAACGTGTCCCTGATAATTACTCCGGCAAGAGGTGCATCCAGCTGCACGTGTCCCTGATAATTACTCCGGCAAGAGGTGCATCCAGCTGCAAGTGAACATTATAATTACACCGGCAAGAGGTGCATCCAGCTGCACGTGTCCCTGATAATTATTCCGGCAAGAGGTGCATCTAGCTGCATGTGTCCCTGATAATTACATTGGCAAGAGGTGCATCCAGATGCAGGAGACCCTGATAATTACATCAGCCAGAGGTGCATCCAGCTGCATGTGTCCCTGATAATTACTCAGGATAAGAGGTGCATCCAACTTCAAGTATCGCTGATAATTACACTGGCAAGAGTTGCATGAAGCTGTATGTGTCCATGATAATTACACTGGCAAGAGGTGCATCCAGCTGCAAGTGACCCTGATAATTACTCCGGCAAGAGGTGCATCCACCTGCACTTGTCCCTGATAAATACAAAGACTAGAGGTGCATCCAGCTGCACATGTCCCTGATAATTACTCCGGCAAGAGGTGTATCCAGCTGCAAGTGACCCTGATAATTACACTGGCAAGAGGTTCATCCAGCTGCAAGTGACGCTGATAATTACACCAGCAAGAGGTGCATCCAGCTGCATGTGTCCCTGATAATTACACTTGCAAGATTTGCATCCAGCTGCAGGTGACCCTGATAATTACATCAGCCAGAGGTGCATCCAGCTGCATGTGTCCCTGATAATTACTCTGGCAAGAGGTGCATCCAACTTCAAGTATCGCTCATAATTATACTGGCAAGAGTTGTATCCAGCTGTATGTGTCCATGATAATTACACTGACAAGAGGAACATCCAGCTACACGTGCCCCAGATAATTACTCTGGCAAGAATTACATCCAGCTGCAAGTGACCCTGATAATTACACTGGCCAGAGGTGCATCCAGCTGCATGTGACCCTGATAATTACACCGGCCAGAGGTGCATCCAGCTGCATGTGTCCCTGATAATTAATCTGGCAATATTTGCATCCAGCTGAACGTGTCCCTGATAATTACTCCGGCAAGAGGTGCATCCAGCTGCACGTGTCCCTGATAATTACTCTGGCAAGAGGTGCATCCAGCTGCACGTGTCCCTGATCATTAATATGGTAAGAGGTGCATCCAGCTGCAGGTGACCCTGATAATTACTCTGGCAAGTGGTGCATCCAACTTCAAGTATTGCTGATAATTACATTGGCAAGAGTTGTATCCAGCTGTATGTGTCCATGATAATTACACCGGCCAGAGGTGCATCCAGCTGCATGTGTCCCTGATAATTAATCTGGCAATATTTGCATCCAGCTGAACGTGTCCCTGATAATTACTCCGGCAAGAGGTGCATCCAGCTGCACGTGTCCCTGATAATTACTCTGGCAAGAGGTGCATCCAGCTGCACGTGTCCCTGATCATTAATATGGTAAGAGGTGCATCCAGCTGCAGGTGACCCTGATAATTACACTGGCCAGAGGTGCATCCAGCTGCAAGTGAACCTTATAATTACAGCGGCAAGAGTTACATCCAGCTGCAAGTGACCCTGAGAATTACTCCGGCAAGAGGTTCATCTAGCTGCATGTGTCCCTGATAATTATTCGTGCAAGAGATGCATCCAGCTGTGCGTGTCCCTGATAATTACAGTGTCAAGAGGTACATCGAGCTGCACATGTCCCTGATAATTACTCCGGCAAGAGGTTCATCCAGCTGCATGTGTCCCTGATAATTACTCCGGCAAGAGGAGCAACCAGCTACACGTGTCCCTGATAATTACTCCACCCTGATAATTACACCGGCCAGAGGTGCATCGAGCTGCATGTGTCCTTGATAATTACACTGGCAAGATTTGCATCCAGCTGAACGTGTCCCTGATAATTACTCTGGCAAGAGGTGCATCCAGCTGCACGTTTTCCTGATAATTACAAAGACAAGAGGTGCATCCAGCTGCATGTGTCCCTGATAATTAATCTGGCAATATTTGCATCCAGCTGAACGTGTCCCTGATAATTACTCCGGCAAGAGGTGCATCCAGCTGCACGTGTCCCTGATAATTACTCTGGCAAGTGGTGCATCCAGCTGCACGTGTCCCTGATCATTACTATGGTAAGAGGTGCATCCAGCTGGAGGTGACCCTGATAATTACACTGGCCAGAGGTGCATCCAGCTGCAAGTGAACCTTATAATTACAGCGGCAAGAGTTACATCCAGCTGCAAGTGACCCTGAGAATTACTCCGGCAAGAGGTGCATCCAGTTGCATGTATCCCTGATAATTACTCTGGCAAGAGTTGCATCCAGCTGCACATGTCCCTGATAATTACTCCGGCAAGAGGTGCATTCACCTGCATGTGTCCCTGATAATTACTCCGGCAAGAGGAGCATCCAGCTACACGTGTCCCTGATAATTACTACACCCTGATAATTACACCGGCCTGAGGTGCATCCAGCTGCATGTGTCCCTGATATTTACACTGGCAAGATTTGCATCCAGCTGAACGTGTCCCTGATAATTACTCTGGCAAGAGGTGCATCCAGCTGCAGGTGACCCTGATAATCACATCAGCCAGAGGTGCATCCAGCTGCATGTGTCCCTGATAACTACTCTGGCAAGAGGTGCATCCAACTTCAAGTATTGCTGATAATTACATTGGCAAGAGTTGTATCCAGCTGTATGTGTCCATGATAATTACACTGGCAAGAGGTGCATCCAGCTGCACGTATCCCTGATTAGTACTCTGGCAAGAGGTGCATCGAGCTGCACGTGTCCCTGATAATTACTCCGGCAAGAGGAACATCCAGCTACACGTGTCCCAGATAATTACTCTGGCAAGAATTACATCCAGCTGCAAGTGACCCTGATAATTACACTGGCCAGAGGTGCATCCAGCTGCATGTGTCCCTGATAATTAATCTGGCAAGATTTGTATCCAGCTGAACGGGTCCCTGATAATTACTCCGGCAAGAGGTGCATCCAGCTGCACGTGACCCTGATAATTACTCCGGCAAGAGGTGCATCCAGCTGCACGGGTCCCTGATAATTACTCTGGCAAGAGGTGCATCCAGCTGCAGGTGATCCTGATAATTACACCAGCCAGAGGTGCATCCAGCTGCATGTGTCCCTGATAATTACTCTGGCAAGTGGTGCATCCAACTTCAAGTATTGCTGATAATTACATTGGCAAGAGTTGTATCCAGCTGTATGTGTCCATGATAATTACACCGGCCAGAGGTGCATCCAGCTGCATGTGTCCCTGATAATTAATCTGGCAATATTTGCATCCAGCTGAACGTGTCCCTGATAATTACTCCGGCAAGAGGTGCATCCAGCTGCACGTGTCCCTGATAATTACTCTGGCAAGAGGTGCATCCAGCTGCACGTGTCCCTGATCATTAATATGGTAAGAGGTGCATCCAGCTGCAGGTGACCCTGATAATTACACTGGCCAGAGGTGCATCCAGCTGCAAGTGAACCTTATAATTACAGCGGCAAGAGTTATATCCAGCTGCAAGTGACCCTGAGAATTACTCCGGCAAGAGGTTCATCTACCTGCATGTGTCCCTGATAATTATTCGTGCAAGAGATGCATCCAGCTGTGCGTGTCCCTGATAATTACAGTGGCAAGAGGTACATCGAGCTGCACATGTCCCTGATAATTACTCCGGCAAGAGGTTCATCCAGCTGCATGTGTCCCTGATAATTACTCCGGCAAGAGGAGCAACCAGCTACACGTGTCCCTGATAATTACTCCACCCTGATAATTACACCGGCCAGAGGTGCATCCAGCTGCATGTGTCCCTGATAACTACACTGGCAAGATTTGCATCCAGCTGCAGGTGACCCTGATAATTACATCAGCCAGAGGTGCATCCAGCTGCATGTGTCCCTGATAATTACTCTGGCAAGAGGTGCATCCAACTTCAAGTATCGCTGATAATTACACTGGCAAGAGTTGTATCCAGCTGTATGTGTCCATGATAATTACTCTGGCAAGTGGTGCATCCAGCTGAACGTATCCCTTATAATTACAGCAGCAAGAGTTACATCCAGCTGCAAGTGACCCTGATAATTACTCCGGCAAGAGGTGCATCCAGCTGCATGTGTCCCTGATAATTACTCTGGCAAGTGGTGCATCCAGCTGAACGTATCCCTTATAATTACAGCAGCAAGAGTTACATCCAGCTGCAAGTGACCCTGATAATTACTCCGGCAAGAGGTGCATCCAGCTGCATGTAACCCTGATAATTACTCCGGCAAGAGTTGCATCCAGCTGCACATGTCCCTGATAATTACTCCGGCAAGAGGTGCATCCACCTGCATGTGTCCCTGATAATTACTCCGGCAAGAGGAGCATCCAGCTACAATTGTCCCTGATAATTACTCCACCCTGATAATTACACCGGCCAGAGGTGCATCGAGCTGCATGTGTCCTTGATAATTACACTGGCAAGATTTGCATCCAGCTGAACGTGTCCCTGATAATTACTCTGGCAAGAGGTGCATCCAGCTGCACGTTTTCCTGATAATTACAAAGACAAGAGGTGCATCCACCTGCATGTGTCCCTGATAATTACTCCGGCAAGAGGAGCATCCAGCTACACGTGTCCCTGATAATTACTACACCCTGATAATTACACCGGCCTGAGGTGCATCCAGCTGCATGTGTCCCTGATATTTACACTGGCAAGATTTGCATCCAGCTGAACGTGTCCCTGATAATTACTCTGGCAAGAGGTGCATCCAGCTGCAGGTGACCCTGATAATCACATCAGCCAGAGGTGCATCCAGCTGCATGTGTCCCTGATAACTACTCTGGCAAGAGGTGCATCCAACTTCAAGTATTGCTGATAATTACATTGGCAAGAGTTGTATCCAGCTGTATGTGTCCATGATAATTACACTGGCAAGAGGTGCATCCAGCTGCACGTATCCCTGATAAGTACTCTGGCAAGAGGTGCATCCAACTTCAAGTATCGCTCATAATTATACTGGCAAGAGTTGTATCCAGCTGTATGTGTCCATGATAATTACACTGGCAAGAGGAACATCCAGCTACACGTGCCCCAGATAATTACTCTGGCAAGAATTACATTCAGCTGCAAGTGACCCTGATAATTACATTGGCCAGAGGTGCATCCAGCTGCATGTGACCCTGATAATTACACCGGCCAGAGGTGCATCCAGCTGCATGTGTCCCTGATAATTAATCTGGCAATATTTGCATCCAGCTGAACGTGTCCCTGATAATTACTCCGGCAAGAGGTGCATCCAGCTGCACGTGTCCCTGATAATTACTCTGGCAAGAGGTGCATCCAGCTGCACGTGTCCCTGATCATTAATATGGTAAGAGGTGCATCCAGCTGCAGGTGACCCTGATAATTACACTGGCCAGAGGTGCATCCAGCTGCATGTATCCCTGATAATTACTCTGGCAAGAGTTGCATCCAGCTGCAAGTGACCCTGATAATTACTCCGGCAAGAGGTGCATCCACCTGCATGTGTCCCTGATAAGTACTCCGGCAAGAGGAGCATCCAGCTACACGTGTCCCTGATAATTACTACACCCTGATAATTACACAGGCCTGAGGTGCATCCAGCTGCATGTGTCCCTGATATTTACACTGGCAAGATTTGCATCCAGCTGAACGTGTCCTTGATAATTACTCTGGCAAGAGGTGCATCCAGCAGCAGGAGACCCTGATAATCACATCAGCCAGAGGTGCATCCAGCTGCATGTGTCCCTGATAACTACTCTGGCAAGAGCTGCATCCAACTTCAAGTATTGCTGATAATTACATTGGCAAGAGTTGTATCCAGCTGTATGTGTCCATGATAATTACACTGGCAAGAGGTGCATCCAGCTGCACGTATCCCTGATAAGTACTCTGGCAAGAGGTGCATCCAGCTGCACGTGTCCCTGATAATTACTCCGGCAAGAGGAACATCCAGCTACACGTGTCCCAGATAATTACTCTGGCAAGAATTACATCCAGCTGCAAGTGACCCTGATAATTACACTGGCCAGAGGTGCATCCAGCTGCATGTGTCGCTGATAATTAATCTGGCAAGATTTGCATCCAGCTGAACGTGTCCCTGATAATTACTCCGGCAAGAGGTGCATCCAGCTGCACGTGACCCTGATAATTACTCCGGCAAGAGGTGCATCCAGCTGCACGGGTCCCTGATAATTACTCTGGCAAGAGGTGCATCCAGCTGCAGGTGATCCTGATAATTACACCAGCCAGAGGTGCATCCAGCTGCATGTGTCCCTGATAATTACTCTGGCAAGTGGTGCATCCAACTTCAAGTATTGCTGATAATTACATTGGCAAGAGTTGTATCCAGCTGTATGTGTCCATGATAATTACGCTGGCAAGAGGTGCATCCAGCTGCACGTATCCCTGATAAGTAGTCTGGCAAGAGGTGCATCCAACTGCATGTGTCCCTGATAATTACAGTGGCCAAAGGTGCATCCAGCCGCACGTGTCCCTGATAATTACAAAGACAAGAGGTGCATCCAGCTGCATGTGACCTTATAAAAACAGCAGCAAGAGTTACAGCCAGCTGAAAGTGACCCTGATAATTACTCCGGCAAGAGTTACATCCAGCTGCAAGTGACCCTGAGAATTACTCCGGCAAGAGGTGCATCCAGCTGCATGTATCCCTGATAATTACTCTGGCAAGAGTTGCATCCAGCTGCACATGTCCCTGATAATTACTCCGGCAAGAGGTGCATCCACCTGCATGTGTCCCTGATAATTACTCCGGCAAGAGGAGCATCCAGCTACACGTGTCCCTGATAATTACTACACCCTGATAATTACACCGGCCAGAGGTGCATCCAGCTGCATGTGCCCCTGATATTTACACTGGCAAGATTTGCAACCAGCTGAACGTGTCCCTGATAATTACTCTGGCAAGAGGTGCATCCAGCTGCAGGTGACCCTGATAATCACATCAGCCAGAGGTGCATCCAGCTGCATGTGTCCCTGATAACTACTCTGGCAAGAGGTGCATCCAACTTCAAGTATTTCTGATAATTACATTGGCAAGAGTTGTATCCATCTGTATGTGTCCATGATAATTACACTGGCAAGAGGTGCATCCAGCTGCACGTATCCCTGATAAGTACTCTGGCAAGAGGTGCATCCAGCTGCACGTGTCCCTGATAATTACTCCGGCAAGAGGAACATCCAGCTACACGTGTCCCAGATAATTACTCTGGCAAGAATTACATCCAGCTGCAAGTGACCCTGATAATCACACTGGCCAGAGGTGCATCCAGCTGCATGTGTCCCTTATAATTAATCTGGCAAGATATGCATCCAGCTGAACGTGTCCCTGATAATTACTCCGGCAAGAGGTGCATCCAGCTGCACGTGTCCCTGATAATTACTCCGGCAAGAGGTGCATCCAGCTGCACGGGTCCCTGATAATTACTCTGGAAAGAGCTGCATCCAGCTGCAGGTGATCCTGATAATTACACCAGCCAGAGGTGCATCCAGCTGCATGTGTCCCTGATAATTAGTCTGGCAAGTGGAGCATCCAACTTCAAATATTGCTGATAATTACATTGGCAAGAGTTGTATCCAGCTGTATTTGTCCATGATAATTACGCCTGCAAGAGGTGCATCCAGCTGCACGTATCCCTGATAAGTACTCTGGAAAGAGGTGCATCCAACTGCATGTGTCCCTGATAATTACAGCGGCCAAAGGTGCATCCAGCCGCACGTGTCCCTGATAATTACAAAGACAAGAGGTGCATCCAGCTGCATGTGACCTTATAAATACAGCAGCAAAAGTTACAGCCAGCTGAAAGTGACCCTGATAATTACTCCGGCAAGAGGTGCATCCAGCTGCATGTGTCCCTGATAATTATTCCGGCAAGAGGTGCCTCCAGCTGTACGTTTTCCTGATAATTTCAAAGACAAGAGGTGGATACAGCTGCATTTTTCCCTGATAATTACTCTGGTAAGAGGTGCATCCAGCTGCAAGTGATCATTATAATTACACCGGCCAGAGGTGCATCTAGCTGCATGTGTCCCTGATAATTACACTGGCAAGAGGTGCATCCAGCTGCAGGTGACCCTGATAATTACATCAGCCAGAGGTGCATCCAGCTGCATGTGTCCCTGATAATTACTCTGGATAGGAGGTGCATCCAACTTCAAGTATCGCTGATAATTACACTGGCAAGACTTGCATGCAGCTGTATGTGTCCATGATAATTACACTGGCAAGAGGTGAATCCAGCTCCACGTGTCCCTGATAATTAAAAAGACAAGAGGTGCATCCATCTGCACGTGTCCCTGATAATTACTCTGGCAAGAGGTGCATGCAGCTGTACGTTTCCCTGATCATTACTATGGTAAGAGGTGCATCCAGCTGCAGGTGACCCTGATAATTACACTGGCCAGAGGTGCATCCAGCTGCAAGTGAACCTTATAATTACAGCGGCAAGAGTTACATCCAGCTGCAAGTGACCCTGAGAATTACTCCGGCAAGAGTTGCATCCAGCTGCATGTGTCCCTGATAACTACTCTGGCAAGAGGTGCATCCAACTTCAAGTATTGCTGATAATTACATTGGCAAGAGTTGTATCCAGCTGTATGTGTCCATGATAATTACACTGGCAAGAGGTGCATCCAGCTGCACGTATCCCTGATTAGTACTCTGGCAAGAGGTGCATCGAGCTGCACGTGTCCCTGATAATTACTCCGGCAAGAGGAACATCCAGCTACACGTGTCCCAGATAATTACTCTGGCAAGAATTACATCCAGCTGCAAGTGACCCTGATAATTACACTGGCCAGAGGTGCATCCAGCTGCATGTGTCCCTGATAATTAATCTGGCAAGATTTGCATCCAGCTGAACGTGTCCCTGATAATTACTCCGGCAAGAGGTGCATCCAGCTGCACGTGACCCTGATAATTACTCCGGCAAGAGGTGCATCCAGCTGCACGGGTCCCTGATAATTACTCTGGCAAGAGGTGCATCCAGCTGCAGGTGATCCTGATAATTACACCAGCCAGAGGTGCATCCAGCTGCATGTGTCCCTGATAATTACTCTGGCAAGTGGTGCATCCAACTTCAAGTATTGCTGATAATTACATTGGCAAGAGTTGTATCCAGCTGTATGTGTCCATGATAATTACACCGGCCAGAGGTGCATCCAGCTGCATGTGTCCCTGATAATTAATCTGGCAATATTTGCATCCAGCTGAACGTGTCCCTGATAATTACTCCGGCAAGAGGTGCATCCAGCTGCACGTGTCCCTGATAATTACTCTGGCAAGAGGTGCATCCAGCTGCACGTGTCCCTGATCATTAATATGGTAAGAGGTGCATCCAGCTGCAGGTGACCCTGATAATTACACTGGCCAGAGGTGCATCCAGCTGAAAGTGAACCTTATAATTACAGCGGCAAGAGTTACATCCAGCTGCAAGTGACCCTGAGAATTACTCCGGCAAGAGGTTCATCTAGCTGCATGTGTCCCTGATAATTATTCGTGCAAGAGATGCATCCAGCTGTGCGTGTCCCTGATAATTACAGTGGCAAGAGGTACATCGAGCTGCACATGTCCCTGATAATTACTCCGGCAAGAGGTTCATCCAGCTGCATGTGTCCCTGATAATTACTCCGGCAAGAGGAGCAACCAGCTACACGTGTCCCTGATAATTACTCCACCCTGATAATTACACCGGCCAGAGGTGCATCCAGCTGCATGTGTCCCTGATAACTACACTGGCAAGATTTGCATCCAGCTGCAGGTGACCCTGATAATTACATCAGCCAGAGGTGCATCCAGCTGCATGTGTCCCTGATAATTACTCTGGCAAGAGGTGCATCCAACTTCAAGTATCGCTGATAATTACACTGGCAAGAGTTGTATCCAGCTGTATGTGTCCATGATAATTACTCTGGCAAGTGGTGCATCCAGCTGAACGTATCCCTTATAATTACAGCAGCAAGAGTTACATCCAGCTGCAAGTGACCCTGATAATTACTCCGGCAAGAGGTGCATCCAGCTGCATGTGTCCCTGATAATTACTCTGGCAAGTGGTGCATCCAGCTGAACGTATCCCTTATAATTACAGCAGCAAGAGTTACATCCAGCTGCAAGTGACCCTGATAATTACTCCGGCAAGAGGTGCATCCAGCTGCATGTAACCCTGATAATTACTCCGGCAAGAGATGCATCCAGCTGCACATGTCCCTGATAATTACTCCGGCAAGAGGTGCATCCACCTGCATGTGTCCCTGATAATTACTCCGGCAAGAGGAGCATCCAGCTACAATTGTCCCTGATAATTACTCCACCCTGATAATTACACCGGCCAGAGGTGCATCGAGCTGCATGTGTCCTTGATAATTACACTGGCAAGATTTGCATCCAGCTGAACGTGTCCCTGATAATTACTCTGGCAAGAGGTGCATCCAGCTGCACGTTTTCCTGATAATTACAAAGACAAGAGGTGCATCCAGCTGCATGTGTCCCTGATAATTAATCTGGCAATATTTGCATCCAGCTGAACGTGTCCCTGATAATTACTCCGGCAAGAGGTGCATCCAGCTGCACGTGTCCCTGATAATTACTCTGGCAAGTGGTGCATCCAGCTGCACGTGTCCCTGATCATTACTATGGTAAGAGGTGCATCCAGCTGGAGGTGACCCTGATAATTACACTGGCCAGAGGTGCATCCAGCTGCAAGTGAACCTTATAATTACAGCGGCAAGAGTTACATCCAGCTGCAAGTGACCCTGAGAATTACTCCGGCAAGAGGTGCATCCAGCTGCATGTATCCCTGATAATTACTCTGGCAAGAGTTGCATCCAGCTGCACATGTCCCTGATAATTACTCCGGCAAGAGGTGCATCCAGCTGCACGTGTCCCTGATAATTACTCTGGCAAGTGGTGCATCCAGCTGCACGTGTCCCTGATCATTACTATGGTAAGAGGTGCATCCAGCTGGAGGTGACCCTGATAATTACACTGGCCAGAGGTGCATCCAGCTGCAAGTGAACCTTATAATTACAGCGGCAAGAGTTACATCCAGCTGCAAGTGACCCTGAGAATTACTCCGGCAAGAGGTGCATCCAGCTGCATGTATCCCTGATAATTACTCTGGCAAGAGTTGCATCCAGCTGCACATGTCCCTGATAATTACTCCGGCAAGAGGTGCATCCACCTGCATGTGTCCCTGATAATTACTCCGGCAAGAGGAGCATCCAGCTACACGTGTCCCTGATAATTACTACACCCTGATAATTACACCGGCCTGAGGTGCATCCAGCTGCATGTGTCCCTGATATTTACACTGGCAAGATTTGCATCCAGCTGAACGTGTCCCTGATAATTACTCTGGCAAGAGGTGCATCCAGCTGCAGGTGACCCTGATAATCACATCAGCCAGAGGTGCATCCAGCTGCATGTGTCCCTGATAACTACTCTGTCAAGAGGTGCATCCAACTTCAAGTATTGCTGATAATTACATTGGCAAGAGTTGTATCCAGCTGTATGTGTCGATGATAATTACACTGGCAAGAGGTGCATCCAGCTGCACGTATCCCTGATAAGTACTCTGGCAAGAGGTGCATCCAACTTCAAGTATCGCTCATAATTATACTGGCAAGAGTTGTATCCAGCTGTATGTGTCCATGATAATTACACTGGCAAGAGGAACATCCAGCTACACGTGCCCCAGATAATTACTCTGGCAAGAATTACATTCAGCTGCAAGTGACCCTGATAATTACATTGGCCAGAGGTGCATCCAGCTGCATGTGACCCTGATAATTACACCGGCCAGAGGTGCATCCAGCTGCATGTGTCCCTGATAATTAATCTGGCAATATTTGCATCCAGCTGAACGTGTCCCTGATAATTACTCCGGCAAGAGGTGCATCCAGCTGAACGTGTCCCTGATAATTACTCTGGCAAGAGGTGCATCCAGCTGCACGTGTCCCTGATCATTAATATGGTAAGAGGTGCATCCAGCTGCAGGTGACCCTGATAATTACACTGGCCAGAGGTGCATCCAGCTGCATGTATCCCTGATAATTACTCTGGCAAGAGTTGCATCCAGCTGCTCATGTCCCTGATAATTACTCCGGCAAGAGGTGCATCCACCTGCATGTGTCCCTGATAATTACTCCGGCAAGAGGAGCATCCAGCTACACGTGTCCCTGATAATTACTACACCCTGATAATTACACCGGCCTGAGGTGCATCCAGCTGCATGTGTCCCTGATATTTACACTGGCAAGATTTGCATCCAGCTGAACGTGTCCTTGATAATTACTCTGGCAAGAGGTGCATCCAGCAGCAGGAGACCCTGATAATCACATCAGCCAGAGGTGCATCCAGCTGCATGTGTCCCTGATAACTACTCTGGCAAGAGGTGCATCCAACTTCAAGTATTGCTGATAATTACATTGGCAAGAGTTGTATCCAGCTGTATGTGTCCATGATAATTACACTGGCAAGAGGTGCATCCAGCTGCACGTATCCCTGATAAGTACTCTGGCAAGAGGTGCATCCAGCTGCACGTGTCCCTGATAATTACTCCGGCAAGAGGAACATCCAGCTACACGTGTCCCAGATAATTACTCTGGAAAGAATTACATCCAGCTGCAAGTGACCCTGATAATTACACTGGCCAGAGGTGCATCCAGCTGCATGTGTCCCTGATAATTAATCTGGCAAGATTTGCATCCAGCTGAACGTGTCCCTGATAATTACTCCGGCAAGAGGTGCATCCAGCTGCACGTGACCCTGATAATTACTCCGGCAAGAGGTGCATCCAGCTGCACGGGTCCCTGATAATTACTCTGGCAAGATGTGCATCCAGCTGCAGGTGATCCTGATAATTACACCAGCCAGAGGTGCATCCAGCTGCATGTGTCCCTGATAATTACTCTGGCAAGTGGTGCATCCAACTTCAAGTATTGCTGATAATTACATTGGCAAGAGTTGTATCCAGCTGTATGTGTCCATGATAATTACGCTGGCAAGAGGTGCATCCAGCTGCACGTATCCCTGATAAGTACTCTGGCAAGAGGTGCATCCAACTGCATGTGTCCCTGATAATTACAGTGGCCAAAGGTGCATCCAGCCGCACGTGTCCCTGATAATTACAAAGACAAGAGGTGCATCCAGCTGCATGTGACCTTATAAAAACAGCAGCAAGAGTTACAGCCAGCTGAAAGTGACCCTGATAATTACTCCGGCAAGAGTTACATCCAGCTGCAAGTGACCCTGAGAATTACTCCGGCAAGAGGTGCATCCAGCTGCATGTATCCCTGATAATTACTCTGGCAAGAGTTGCATCCAGCTGCACATGTCCCTGATAATTACTCCGGCAAGAGGTGCATCCACCTGCCTGTGTCCCTGATAATTACTCCGGCAAGAGGAGCATCCAGCTACACGTGTCCCTGATAATTACTACACCCTGATAATTACACCGGCCAGAGGTGCATCCAGCTGCATGTGTCCCTGATATTTACACTGGCAAGATTTGCATCCAGCTGAACGTGTCCCTGATAATTACTCCGGCAAGAGGAGCATCCAGCTACACGTGTCCCTGATAATTACTACACCCTGATAATTACACCGGCCAGAGGTGCATCCAGCTGCATGTGCCCCTGATATTTACACTGGCAAGATTTGCAACCAGCTGAACGTGTCCCTGATAATTACTCTGGCAAGAGGTGCATCCAGCTGCAGGTGACCCTGATAATCACATCAGCCAGAGGTGCATCCAGCTGCATGTGTCCCTGATAACTACTCTGGCAAGAGGTGCATCCAACTTCAAGTATTTCTGATAATTACATTGGCAAGAGTTGTATCCAGCTGTATGTGTCCATGATAATTACACTGGCAAGAGGTGCATCCAGCTGCACGTATCCCTGATAAGTACTCTGGCAAGAGGTGCATCCAGCTGCACGTGTCCCTGATAATTACTCCGGCAAGAGGAACATCCAGCTACACGTGTCCCAGATAATTACTCTGGCAAGAATTACATCCAGCTGCAAGTGACCCTGATAATTACACTGGCCAGAGGTGCATCCAGCTGCATGTGTCCCTGATAATTAATCTGGCAAGATATGCATCCAGCTGAACGTGTCCCTGATAATTACTCCGGCAAGAGGTGCATCCAGCTGCACGTGTCCCTGATAATTACTCCGGCAAGAGGTGCATCCAGCTGCACGGGTCCCTGATAATTACTCTGGAAAGAGGTGCATCCAGCTGCAGGTGATCCTGATAATTACACCAGCCAGAGGTGCATCCAGCTGCATGTGTCCCTGATAATTAGTCTGGCAAGTGGAGCATCCAACTTCAAGTATTGCTGATAATTACATTGGCAAGAGTTGTATCCAGCTGTATGTGTCCATGATAATTACGCCTGCAAGAGGTGCATCCAGCTGCACGTATCCCTGATAAGTACTCTGGAAAGAGGTGCATCCAACTGCATGTGTCCCTGATAATTACAGCGGCCAAAGGTGCATCCAGCCGCACGTGTCCCTGATAATTACAAAGACAAGAGGTGCATCCAGCTGCATGTGACCTTATAAATACAGCAGCAAAAGTTACAGCCAGCTGAAAGTGACCCTGATAATTACTCCGGCAAGAGGTGCATCCAGCTGCATGTGTCCCTGATAATTATTCCGGCAAGAGGTGCCTCCAGCTGTACGTTTTCCTGATAATTTCAAAGACAAGAGGTGGATACAGCTGCATTTTTCCCTGATAATTACTCTGGTAAGAGGTGCATCCAGCTGCAAGTGATCATTATAATTACACCGGCCAGAGGTGCATCTAGCTGCATGTGTCCCTGATAATTACACTGGCAAGAGGTGCATCCAGCTGCAGGTGACCCTGATAATTACATCAGCCAGAGGTGCATCCAGCTGCATGTGTCCCTGATAATTACTCTGGATAGGAGGTGCATCCAACTTCAAGTATCGCTGATAATTACACTGGCAAGACTTGCATGCAGCTGTATGTGTCCATGATAATTACACTGGCAAGAGGTGAATCCAGCTCCACGTGTCCCTGATAATTAAAAAGACAAGAGGTGCATCCATCTGCACGTGTCCCTGATAATTACTCTGGCAAGAGGTGCATGCAGCTGTACGTTTCCCTGATCATTGCTATGGTAAGAGGTGCATCCAGCTGCAGGTGACCCTGATAATTACACTGGCCAGAGGTGCATCCAGCTGCAAGTGAACCTTATAATTACAGCGGCAAGAGTTACATCCAGCTGCAAATGACCCTGAGAATTACTCCGGCAAGAGTTGCATCCAGCTGCATGTGTCCCTGATAATTATTCCGGAAAGTAATGCATCCAGCTGTGCGTGTCCCTGATAATTACAGTGGCAAGAGGTGCATCCAGCTGCACATGTCCCTGATAATTACTCCGGCAAGAGGTGCATCCAGCTGCATGTGTCCCTGATAATTACTCCGGCAAGAGGAGCAACCAGCTACACGTGTCCCTGATAATTACTCCACCCTGATAATTACACCGGCCAGAGGTGCATCCAGCTGCATGTGTCCCTGATAGTTACACTGGCAAGATTTGCATCCAGCTGCAGGTGACCCTGATAATTACATCAGCCAGAGGTGCATCCAACTGCATGTGTCCCTGATAATTACTCTGGATAAGAGGTGCATGCAACTTCAAGTATCGCTGATAATTACACTAGCAAGAGTTGTATCCAGCTGTATGTGTCCATGATAATTACACTGGCAAGAGGTGCATCCAGCTGCACGTATCCCTGATAAGTCCTCTGTCAAGATGTGCATCGAGCTGCACGTGTCCCTGATAATTACTCCGGCAAGAGGTGCATCCAGCTGCAAGTGACCCTGATAATTACACTGGCAAGAGGTTTATCCAGCTGCAAGTGACCCTGATAATTACACCAGCAAGAGGTGCATCCAGCTGCATGTGTCCCTGATAATTACTCCGGCAAGAGGAGCATCCACCTACACTTGTCCCTGATAATTACTCCACACTGATAATTACACCGGCCAGAGGTGCATACAGCTGCATGTGTCCTTGATAATTACACTGGCAAGATTTGCATCCAGCTGAACGTGTCCCTGATAATGACTCCGGCAAGAGGTGCATCCAGCTGCAAGTGTCCCTGATAATTACTCTGGGAAGAGGTGCATCCAGCTGCAAGTGAACATTATAATTACACCGGCAAGAGGTGCATCCAGCTGCACGTGTCCCTGATAATTACTCCGGCAAGAGGTGCATCCAGCTGCAAGTGAACATTATAATTACACCGGCAAGAGGTGCATCCAGCTGCACGTGTCCCTGATAATTATTCCGGCAAGAGGTGCATCCAGCTGCAGGAGACCCTGATAATTACATCAGCCAGAGGTGCATCCAGCTGCATGTGTCCCTGATAATTACTCTGGATAAGAGGTGCATCCAACTTCAAGTATCGCTGATAATTACACTGGCAAGAGTTGCATGAAGCTGTATGTGTCCATGATAATTACACTGGCAAGAGGTGCATCCAGCTGCAAGTGACCCTGATAATTACTCCGGCAAGAGGTGCATCCACCTGCACGTGTCCCTGATAAATACAAAGACTAGAGGTGCAACCAGCTGCACATGTCCCTGATAATTACTCCGGCAAGAGGTGTATCCAGCTGCAAGTGACCCTGATAATTACACTGGCAAGAGGTTCATCCAGCTGCAAGTGACGCTGATAATTACACCAGCAAGAGGTGCATCCAGCTGCATGTGTCCCTGATAATTACACTTGCAAGATTTGCATCCAGCTGCAGGTGACCCAGATAATTACATCAGCCAGAGGTGCATCCAGCTGCATGTGTCCCTGATAATTACTCTGGCAAGAGGTGCATCCAACTTCAAGTATCGCTCATAATTATACTGGCAAGAGTTGTATCCAGCTGTATGTGTCCATGATAATTACACTGGCAAGAGGAACATCCAGCTACACGTGCCCCAGATAATTACTCTGGCAAGAATTACATCCAGCTGCAAGTGACCCTGATAATTACACTGGCCAGAGGTGCATCCAGCTGCATGTGACCCTGATAATTACACCGGCCAGAGGTGCATCCAGCTGTATGTGTCCCTGATAATTAATCTGGCAATATTTGCATCCAGCTGAACGTGTCCCTGATAATTACTCCGGCAAGAGGTGCATCCAGCTGCACGTGTCCCTGATAATTACTCTGGCAAGAGGTGCATCCAGCTGCACGTGTCCCTGATCATTAATATGGTAAGAGGTGCATCCAGCTGCAGGTGACCCTGATAATTACACTGGCCAGAGGTGCATCCAGCTGCAAGTGAACCTTATAATTACAGCGGCAAGAGTTACATCCAGCTGCAAGTGACCCTGAGAATTACTCCGGCAAGAGGTTCATCTAGCTGCATGTGTCCCTGATAATTATTCGTGCAAGAGATGCATCCAGCTGTGCGTGTCCCTGATAATTACAGTGGCAAGAGGTACATCGAGCTGCACATGTCCCTGATAATTACTCCGGCAAGAGGTTCATCCAGCTGCATGTGTCCCTGATAATTACTCCGGCAAGAGGAGCAACCAGCTACACGTGTCCCTGATAATTACTCCACCCTGATAATTACACCGGCCAGAGGTGCATCCAGCTGCATGTGTCCCTGATAACTACACTGGCAAGATTTGCATCCAGCTGCAGGTGACCCTGATAATTACATCAGCCAGAGGTGCATCCAGCTGCATGTGTCCCTGATAATTACTCTGGCAAGAGGTGCATCCAACTTCAAGTATCGCTGATAATTACACTGGCAAGAGTTGTATCCAGCTGTATGTGTCCATGATAATTACTCTGGCAAGTGGTGCATCCAGCTGAACGTATCCCTTATAATTACAGCAGCAAGAGTTACATCCAGCTGCAAGTGACCCTGATAATTACTCCGGCAAGAGGTGCATCCAGCTGCATGTGTCCCTGATAATTACTCTGGCAAGTGGTGCATCCAGCTGAACGTATCCCTTATAATTACAGCAGCAAGAGTTACATCCAGCTGCAAGTGACCCTGATAATTACTCCGGCAAGAGGTGCATCCAGCTGCATGTAACCCTGATAATTACTCCGGCAAGAGTTGCATCCAGCTGCACATGCCCCTGATAATTACTCCGGCAAGAGGTGCATCCACCTGCATGTGTCCCTGATAATTACTCCGGCAAGAGGAGCATCCAGCTACAATTGTCCCTGATAATTACTCCACCCTGATAATTACACCGGCCAGAGGTGCATCGAGCTGCATGTGTCCTTGATAATTACACTGGCAAGATTTGCATCCAGCTGAACGTGTCCCTGATAATTACTCTGGCAAGAGGTGCATCCAGCTGCACGTTTTCCTGATAATTACAAAGACAAGAGGTGCATCCAGCTGCATGTGTCCCTGATAATTAATCTGGCAATATTTGCATCCAGCTGAACGTGTCCCTGATAATTACTCCGGCAAGAGGTGCATCCAGCTGCACGTGTCCCTGATAATTACTCTGGCAAGTGGTGCATCCAGCTGCACGTGTCCCTGATCATTACTATGGTAAGAGGTGCATCCAGCTGGAGGTGACCCTGATAATTACACTGGCCAGAGGTGCATCCAGCTGCAAGTGAACCTTATAATTACAGCGGCAAGAGTTACATCCAGCTGCACATGTCCCTGATAATTACTCCGGCAAGAGGTGCATTCACCTGCATGTGTCCCTGATAATTACTCCGGCAAGAGGAGCATCCAGCTACACGTGTCCCTGATAATTACTACACCCTGATAATTACACCGGCCTGAGGTGCATCCAGCTGCATGTGTCCCTGATATTTACACTGGCAAGATTTGCATCCAGCTGAACGTGTCCCTGATAATTACTCTGGCAAGAGGTGCATCCAGCTGCAGGTGACCCTGATAATCACATCAGCCAGAGGTGCATCCAGCTGCATGTGTCCCTGATAACTACTCTGGCAAGAGGTGCATCCAACTTCAAGTATTGCTGATAATTACATTGGCAAGAGTTGTATCCAGCTGTATGTGTCCATGATAATTACACTGGCAAGAGGTGCATCCAGCTGCACGTATCCCTGATTAGTACTCTGGCAAGAGGTGCATCGAGCTGCACGTGTCCCTGATAATTACTCCGGCAAGAGGAACATCCAGCTACACGTGTCCCAGATAATTACTCTGGCAAGAATTACATCCAGCTGCAAGTGACCCTGATAATTACACTGGCCAGAGGTGCATCCAGCTGCATGTGTCCCTGATAATTAATCTGGCAAGATTTGCATCCAGCTGAACGTGTCCCTGATAATTACTCCGGCAAGAGGTGCATCCAGCTGCACGTGTCCCTGATAATTACTCCGGCAAGAGGTGCATCCAGCTGCACGGGTCCCTGATAATTACTCTGGCAAGAGGTGCATCCAGCTGGAGGTGACCCTGATAATTACACTGGCCAGAGGTGCATCCAGCTGCAAGTGAACCTTATAATTACAGCGGCAAGAGTTACATCCAGCTGCAAGTGACCCTGAGAATTACTCCGGCAAGAGGTTCATCTAGCTGCATGTGTCCCTGATAATTATTCGTGCAAGAGATGCATCCAGCTGTGCGTGTCCCTGATAATTACAGTGGCAAGAGGTCCATCGAGCTGCACATGTCCCTGATAATTACTCCGGCAAGAGGTTCATCCAGCTGCATGTGTCCCTGATAATTACTCCGGCAAGAGGAGCAACCAGCTACACGTGTCCCTGATAATTACTCCACCCTGATAATTACACCGGCCAGAGGTGCATCCAGCTGCATGTGTCCCTGATAACTACACTGGCAAGATTTGCATCCAGCTGCAGGTGACCCTGATAATTACATCAGCCAGAGGTGCATCCAGCTGCATGTGTCCCTGATAATTACTCTGGCAAGAGGTGCATCCAACTTCAAGTATCGCTGATAATTACACTGGCAAGAGTTGTATCCAGCTGTATGTGTCCATGATAATTACTCTGGCAAGTGGTGCATCCAGCTGAACGTATCCCTTATAATTACAGCAGCAAGAGTTACATCCAGCTGCAAGTGACCCTGATAATTACTCCGGCAAGAGGTGCATCCAGCTGCATGTGTCCATGATAATTACTCTGGCAAGTGGTGCATCCAGCTGAACGTATCCCTTATAATTACAGCGCCAAGAGTTACATCCAGCTGCAAGTTACCCTGATAATTACTCCGGCAAGAGGTGCATCCAGCTGCATTTATCCCTGTTAATTATTCCGGCAAGAGATGCATCCAGCTGTACGTGTCTCTGATAATTACTCCGGCAAGAGGTGCATCCAGCTGCATGTATCCCTGATAATTACTCCGGCAAGAGTTGCATCCAGCTGCACATGTCCCTGATAATTACTCCGGCAAGAGGTGCATCCACCTGCATGTGTACCTGATAATTACTCCGGCAAGAGGAGCATCCAGCTACAATTGTCCCTGATAATTACTCCACCCTGATAATTACACCGTCCAGAGGTGCATCCAGCTGCATTTGTCCCTGATAATTTCACTGGCAAGATTTGCATCCAGCTGAACGTGTCCCTGATAATTACTCTGGCAAGAGGTGCATCCAGCTGCACGTTTTCCTGATAATTACAAAGACAAGAGGTGCATCCAGCTGCATGTGTCCCTGATAATTAATCTGGCAATATTTGCATCCAGCTGAACGTGTCCCTGATAATTACTCCGGCAAGAGGTGGATCCAGCTGCACGTGTCCCTGATAATTACTCTGGCAAGTGGTGCATCCAGCTGCACGTGTCCCTGATCATTACTATGGTAAGAGGTGCATCCAGCTGGAGGTGACCCTGATAATTACACTGGCCAGAGGTGCATCCAGCTGCAAGTGAACCTTATAATTACAGCGGCAAGAGTTACATCCAGCTGCAAGTGACCCTGAGAATTACTCCGGCAAGAGGTGCATCCAGCTGCATGTATCCCTGATAATTACTCTGGCAAGAGTTGCATCCAGCTGCTCATGTCCCTGATAATTACTCCGGCAAGAGGTGCATCCACCTGCATGTGTCCCTGATAATTACTCCGGCAAGAGGAGCATCCAGCTACACGTGTCCCTGATAATTACTACACCCTGATAATTACACCGGCCTGAGGTGCATCCAGCTGCATGTGTCCCTGATATTTACACTGGCAAGATTTGCATCCAGCTGAACGTGTCCCTGATAATTACTCTGGCAAGAGGTGCATCCAGCTGCAGGTGACCCTGATAATCACATCAGCCAGAGGTGCATCCAGCTGCATGTGTCCCTGATAACTACTCTGGCAAGAGGTGCATCCAACTTCAAGTATTGCTGATAATTACATTGGCAAGAGTTGTATCCAGCTGTATGTGTCCATGATAATTACACTGGCAAGAGGTGCATCCAGCTGCACATATCCCTGATTAGTACTCTGGCAAGAGGTGCATCCAGCTGCACGTGTCCCTGACAATTACTCCGGCAAGAGGAACATCCAGCGACACGTGTCCCAGATAATTACTCTGGCAAGAATTACATCCAGCTGCAAGTGACCCTGATAATTACACTGGCCAGAGGTGCATTCAGCTGAATGTGTCCCTGATAATTAATCTGGCAAGATTTGCATCCAGCTGAACGTGTCCCTGATAATTACTCCGGCAAGAGGTGCATCCAGTTGCACGTGTCCCTGATAATTACTCTGGCAAGAGGTGCATCCAGCTGGAGGTGACCCTGATAATTACACTGGCCAGAGGTGCATCCAGCTGCAAGTGAACCTTATAATTACAGCGGCAAGAGTTACATCCAGCTGCAAGTGACCCTGAGAATTACTCCGGCAAGAGGTGCATCCAGCTGCATGTATCCCTGATAATTACTCTGGCAAGAGTTGCATCCAGCTGCACATGTCCCTGATAATTACTCCGGCAAGAGGTGCATCCACCTGCCTGTGTCCCTGATAATTACTCCGGCAAGAGGAGCATCCAGCTACACGTGTCCCTGATAATTACTACACCCTGATAATTACACCGGCCAGAGGTGCATCCAGCTGCATGTGTCCCTGATATTTACACTGGCAAGATTTGCATCCAGCTGAACGTGTCCCTGATAATTACTCTGTCAAGAGGTGCATCCAGCTGCAGGTGACCCTGATAATCACATCAGCCAGAGGTGCATCCAGCTGCATGTGTCCCTGATAACTACTCTGGCAAGAGGTGCATCCAACTTCAAGTATTGCTGATAATTACATTGGCAAGAGTTGTATCCAGCTGTATGTGTCCATGATAATTACACTGGCAAGAGGTGCATCCAGCTGCACGTATCCCTGATAAGTACTCTGGCAAGAGGTGCATCCAGCTGCACGTGTCCCTGATAATTACTCCGGCAAGAGGAACATCCAGCTACACGTGTCCCAGATAATTACTCTGGCAAGAATTACATCCAGCTGCAAGTGACCCTGATAATTACACTGGCCAGAGGTGCATCCAGCTGCATGTGTCCCTGATAATTAATCTGGCAAGATTTGCATCCAGCTGAACGTGTCCCTGATAATTACTCCGGCAAGAGGTGCATCCAGCTGCACGTGATCCTGATAATTACTCCGGCAAGAGGTGCATCCAGCTGCACGGGTCCCTGATAATTACTCTGGCAAGAGGTGCATCCAGCTGCAGGTGATCCTGATAATTACACCAGCCAGAGGTGCATCCAGCTGCATGTGTCCCTGATAATTACTCTGGCAAGTGGTGCATCCAACTTCAAGTATTGCTGATAATTACATTGGCAAGAGTTGTATCCAGCTGTATGTGTCCATGATAATTACGCTGGCAAGAGGTGCATCCAGCTGCACGTATCCCTGATAAGTACTCTGGCAAGAGGTGCATCCAACTGCATGTGTCCCTGATAATTACAGTGGCCAAAGGTGCATCCAGCCGCACGTGTCCCTGGTAATTACAAAGACAAGAGGTGCATCCAGCTGCATGTGACCTTATAAAAACAGCAGCAAGAGTTACATCCAGCTGAAAGTGACCCTGATAATTACTCCGGCAAGAGTTACATCCAGCTGCAAGTGACCCTGAGAATTACTCCGGCAAGAGGTGCATCCAGCTGCATGTATCCCTGATAATTACTCTGGCAAGAGTTGCATCCAGCTGCACATGTCCCTGATAATTACTCCGGCAAGAGGTGCATTCACCTGCATGTGTCCCTGATAATTACTCCGGCAAGAGGAGCATCCAGCTACACGTGTCCCTGATAATTACTACACCCTGATAATTACACCGGCCTGAGGTGCATCCAGCTGCATGTGTCCCTGATATTTACACTGGCAAGATTTGCATCCAGCTGAACGTGTCCCTGATAATTACTCTGGCAAGAGGTGCATCCAGCTGCAGGTGACCCTGATAATCACATCAGCCAGAGGTGCATCCAGCTGCATGTGTCCCTGATAACTACTCTGGCAAGAGGTGCATCCAACTTCAAGTATTGCTGATAATTACATTGGCAAGAGTTGTATCCAGCTGTATGTGTCCATGATAATTACACTGGCAAGAGGTGCATCCAGCTGCACGTATCCCTGATTAGTACTCTGGCAAGAGGTGCATCGAGCTGCACGTGTCCCTGATAATTACTCCGGCAAGAGGAACATCCAGCTACACGTGTCCCAGATAATTACTCTGGCAAGAATTACATCCAGCTGCAAGTGACCCTGATAATTACACTGGCCAGAGGTGCATCCAGCTGCATGTGTCCCTGATAATTAATCTGGCAAGATTTGCATCCAGCTGAACGTGTCCCTGATAATTACTCCGGCAAGAGGTGCATCCAGCTGCACGTGACCCTGATAATTACTCCGGCAAGAGGTGCATCCAGCTGCACGGGTCCCTGATAATTACTCTGGCAAGAGGTGCATCCAGCTGCAGGTGATCCTGATAATTACACCAGCCAGAGGTGCATCCAGCTGCATGTGTCCCTGATAATTACTCTGGCAAGTGGTGCATCCAACTTCAAGTATTGCTGATAATTACATTGGCAAGAGTTGTATCCAGCTGTATGTGTCCATGATAATTACACCGGCCAGAGGTGCATCCAGCTGCATGTGTCCCTGATAATTAATCTGGCAATATTTGCATCCAGCTGAACGTGTCCCTGATAATTACTCCGGCAAGAGGTGCATCCAGCTGCACGTGTCCCTGATAATTACTCTGGCAAGAGGTGCATCCAGCTGCACGTGTCCCTGATCATTAATATGGTAAGAGGTGCATCCAGCTGCAGGTGACCCTGATAATTACACTGGCCAGAGGTGCATCCAGCTGCAAGTGAACCTTATAATTACAGCGGCAAGAGTTACATCCAGCTGCAAGTGACCCTGAGAATTACTCCGGCAAGAGGTTCATCTAGCTGCATGTGTCCCTGATAATTATTCGTGCAAGAGATGCATCCAGCTGTGCGTGTCCCTGATAATTACAGTGGCAAGAGGTACATCGAGCTGCACATGTCCCTGATAATTACTCCGGCAAGAGGTTCATCCAGCTGCATGTGTCCCTGATAATTACTCCGGCAAGAGGAGCAACCAGCTACACGTGTCCCTGATAATTACTCCACCCTGATAATTACACCGGCCAGAGGTGCATCCAGCTGCATGTGTCCCTGATAACTATACTGGCAAGATTTGCATCCAGCTGCAGGTGACCCTGATAATTACATCAGCCAGAGGTGCATCCAGCTGCATGTGTCCCTGATAATTACTCTGGCAAGAGGTGCATCCAACTTCAAGTATCGCTGATAATTACACTGGCAAGAGTTGTATCCAGCTGTATGTGTCCATGATAATTACTCTGGCAAGTGGTGCATCCAGCTGAACGTATCCCTTATAATTACAGCAGCAAGAGTTACATCCAGCTGCAAGTGACCCTGATAATTACTCCGGCAAGAGGTGCATCCAGCTGCATGTGTCCCTGATAATTACTCTGGCAAGTGGTGCATCCAGCTGAACGTATCCCTTATAATTACAGCAGCAAGAGTTACATCCAGCTGCAAGTGACCCTGATAATTACTCCGGCAAGAGGTGCATCCAGCTGCATGTAACCCTGATAATTACTCCGGCAAGAGTTGCATCCAGCTGCACATGTCCCTGATAATTACTCCGGCAAGAGGTGCATCCACCTGCATGTGTCCCTGATAATTACTCCGGCAAGAGGAGCATCCAGCTACAATTGTCCCTGATAATTACTCCACCCTGATAATTACACCGGCCAGAGGTGCATCGAGCTGCATGTGTCCTTGATAATTACACTGGCAAGATTTGCATCCAGCTGAACGTGTCCCTGATAATTACTCTGGCAAGAGGTGCATCCAGCTGCACGTTTTCCTGATAATTACAAAGACAAGAGGTGCATCCAGCTGCATATGTCCCTGATAATTAATCTGGCAATATTTGCATCCAGCTGAACGTGTCCCTGATAATTACTCCGGCAAGAGGTGCATCCAGCTGCACGTGTCCCTGATAATTACTCTGGCAAGTGGTGCATCCAGCTGCACGTGTCCCTGATCATTACTATGGTAAGAGGTGCATCCAGCTGGAGGTGACCCTGATAATTACACTGGCCAGAGGTGCATCCAGCTGCAAGTGAACCTTATAATTACAGCGGCAAGAGTTACATCCAGCTGCAAGTGACCCTGAGAATTACTCCGGCAAGAGGTGCATCCAGCTGCATGTATCCCTGATAATTACTCTGGCAAGAGTTGCATCCAGCTGCACATGTCCCTGATAATTACTCCGGCAAGAGGTGCATCCACCTGCATGTGTCCCTGATAATTACTCCGGCAAGAGGAGCATCCAGCTACACGTGTCCCTGATAATTACTACACCCTGATAATTACACCGGCCTGAGGTGCATCCAGCTGCATGTGTCCCTGATATTTACACTGGCAAGATTTGCATCCAGCTGAACGTGTCCCTGATAATTACTCTGGCAAGAGGTGCATCCAGCTGCAGGTGACCCTGATAATCACATCAGCCAGAGGTGCATCCAGCTGCATGTGTCCCTGATAACTACTCTGGCAAGAGGTGCATCCAACTTCAAGTATTGCTGATAATTACATTGGCAAGAGTTGTATCCAGCTGTATGTGTCCCTGATAATTACTCCGGCAAGAGGAGCATCCACCTACACTTGTCCCTGATAATTACTCCACACTGATAATTACACCGGCCAGAGGTGCATACAGCTGCATGTGTCCTTGATAATTACACTGGCAAGATTTGCATCCAGCTGAACGTGTCCCTGATAATGACTCCGGCAAGAGGTGCATCCAGCTGCAAGTGTCCCTGATAATTACTCTGGGAAGAGGTGCATCCAGCTGCAAGTGAACATTATAATTACACCGGCAAGAGGTGCATCCAGCTGCACGTGTCCCTGATAATTACTCCGGCAAGAGGTGCATCCAGCTGCAAGTGAACATTATAATTACACCGGCAAGAGGTGCATCCAGCTGCACGTGTCCCTGATAATTATTCCGGCAAGAGGTGCATCTAGCTGCATGTGTCCCTGATAATTACATTGGCAAGAGGTGCATCCAGCTGCAGGAGACCCTGATAATTACATCAGCCAGAGGTGCATCCAGCTGCATGTGTCCCTGATAATTACTCAGGATAAGAGGTGCATCCAACTTCAAGTATCGCTGATAATTACACTGGCAAGAGTTGCATGAAGCTGTATGTGTCCATGATAATTACACTGGCAAGAGGTGCATCCAGCTGCAAGTGACCCTGATAATTACTCCGGCAAGAGGTGCATCCACCTGCACGTGTCCCTGATAAATACAAAGACTAGAGGTGCATCCAGCTGCACATGTCCCTGATAATTACTCCGGCAAGAGGTGTATCCAGCTGCAAGTGACCCTGATAATTACACTGGCAAGAGGTTCATCCAGCTGCAAGTGACGCTGATAATTACACCAGCAAGAGGTGCATCCAGCTGCATGTGTCCCTGATAATTACACTTGCAAGATTTGCATCCAGCTGCAGGTGACCCTGATAATTACATCAGCCAGAGGTGCATCCAGCTGCATGTGTCCCTGATAATTACTCTGGCAAGAGGTGCATCCAACTTCAAGTATCGCTCATAATTATACTGGCAAGAGTTGTATCCAGCTGTATGTGTCCATGATAATTACACTGGCAAGAGGAACATCCAGCTACACGTGCCCCAGATAATTACTCTGGCAAGAATTACATCCAGCTGCAAGTGACCCTGATAATTACACTGGCCAGAGGTGCATCCAGCTGCATGTGACCCTGATAATTACACCGGCCAGAGGTGCATCCAGCTGCATGTGTCCCTGATAATTAATCTGGCAATATTTGCATCCAGCTGAACGTGTCCCTGATAATTACTCCGGCAAGAGGTGCATCCAGCTGCACGTGTCCCTGATAATTACTCTGGCAAGAGGTGCATCCAGCTGCACGTGTCCCTGATCATTAATATGGTAAGAGGTGCATCCAGCTGCAGGTGACCCTGATAATTACTCTGGCAAGTGGTGTATCCAACTTCAAGTATTGCTGATAATTACATTGGCAAGAGTTGTATCCAGCTGTATGTGTCCATGATAATTACACCGGCCAGAGGTGCATCCAGCTGCATGTGTCCCTGATAATTAATCTGGCAATATTTGCATCCAGCTGAACGTGTCCCTGATAATTACTCCGGCAAGAGGTGCATCCAGCTGCACGTGTCCCTGATAATTACTCTGGCAAGAGGTGAATCCAGCTGCACGTGTCCCTGATCATTAATATGGTAAGAGGTGCATCCAGCTGCAGGTGACCCTGATAATTACACTGGTCAGAGGTGCATCCAGCTGCAAGTGAACCTTATAATTACAGCGGCAAGAGTTACATCCAGCTGCAAGTGACCCTGAGAATTACTCCGGCAAGAGGTTCATCTAGCTGCATGTGTCCCTGATAATTATTCGTGCAAGAGATGCATCCAGCTGTGCGTGTCCCTGATAATTACAGTGGCAAGAGGTACATCGAGCTGCACATGTCCCTGATAATTACTCCGGCAAGAGGTTCATCCAGCTGCATGTGTCCCTGATAATTACTCCGGCAAGAGGAGCAACCAGCTACACGTGTCCCTGATAATTACTCCACCCTGATAATTACACCGGCCAGAGGTGCATCGAGCTGCATGTGTCCTTGATAATTACACTGGCAAGATTTGCATCCAGCTGAACGTGTCCCTGATAATTACTCTGGCAAGAGGTGCATCCAGCTGCACGTTTTCCTGATAATTACAAAGACAAGAGGTGCATCCAGCTGCATGTGTCCCTGATAATTAATCTGGCAATATTTGCATCCAGCTGAACGTGTCCCTGATAATTACTCCGGCAAGAGGTGCATCCAGCTGCACGTGTCCCTGATAATTACTCTGGCAAGTGGTGCATCCAGCTGCACGTGTCCCTGATCATTACTATGGTAAGAGGTGCATCCAGCTGGAGGTGACCCTGATAATTACACTGGCCAGAGGTGCATCCAGCTGCAAGTGAACCTTATAATTACAGCGGCAAGAGTTACATCCAGCTGCAAGTGACCCTGAGAATTACTCCGGCAAGAGGTGCATCCAGCTGCATGTATCCCTGATAATTACTCTGGCAAGAGTTGCATCCAGCTGCACATGTCCCTGATAATTACTCCGGCAAGAGGTGCATTCACCTGCATGTGTCCCTGATAATTACTCCGGCAAGAGGAGCATCCAGCTACACGTGTCCCTGATAATTACTACACCCTGATAATTACACCGGCCTGAGGTGCATCCAGCTGCATGTGTCCCTGATATTTACACTGGCAAGATTTGCATCCAGCTGAACGTGTCCCTGATAATTACTCTGGCAAGAGGTGCATCCAGCTGCAGGTGACCCTGATAATCACATCAGCCAGAGGTGCATCCAGCTGCATGTGTCCCTGATAACTACTCTGGCAAGAGGTGCATCCAACTTCAAGTATTGCTGATAATTACATTGGCAAGAGTTGTATCCAGCTGTATGTGTCCATGATAATTACACTGGCAAGAGGTGCATCCAGCTGCACGTATCCCTGATTAGTACTCTGGCAAGAGGTGCATCGAGCTGCACGTGTCCCTGATAATTACTCCGGCAAGAGGAACATCCAGCTACACGTGTCCCAGATAATTACTCTGGCAAGAATTACATCCAGCTGCAAGTGACCCTGATAATTACACTGGCCAGAGGTGCATCCAGCTGCATGTGTCCCTGATAATTAATCTGGCAAGATTTGCATCCAGCTGAACGTGTCCCTGATAATTACTCCGGCAAGAGGTGCATCCAGCTGCACGTGACCCTGATAATTACTCCGGCAAGAGGTGCATCCAGCTGCACGGGTCCCTGATAATTACTCTGGCAAGAGGTGCATCCAGCTGCAGGTGATCCTGATAATTACACCAGCCAGAGGTGCATCCAGCTGCATGTGTCCCTGATAATTACTCTGGCAAGTGGTGCATCCAACTTCAAGTATTGCTGATAATTACATTGGCAAGAGTTGTATCCAGCTGTATGTGTCCATGATAATTACACCGGCCAGAGGTGCATCCAGCTGCATGTGTCCCTGATAATTAATCTGGCAATATTTGCATCCAGCTGAACGTGTCCCTGATAATTACTCCGGCAAGAGGTGCATCCAGCTGCACGTGTCCCTGATAATTACTCTGGCAAGAGGTGCATCCAGCTGCACGTGTCCCTGATCATTAATATGGTAAGAGGTGCATCCAGCTGCAGGTGACCCTGATAATTACACTGGCCAGAGGTGCATCCAGCTGCAAGTGAACCTTATAATTACAGCGGCAAGAGTTACATCCAGCTGCAAGTGACCCTGAGAATTACTCCGGCAAGAGGTTCATCTAGCTGCATGTGTCCCTGATAATTATTCGTGCAAGAGATGCATCCAGCTGTGCGTGTCCCTGATAATTACAGTGGCAAGAGGTACATCGAGCTGCACATGTCCCTGATAATTACTCCGGCAAGAGGTTCATCCAGCTGCATGTGTCCCTGATAATTACTCCGGCAAGAGGAGCAACCAGCTACACGTGTCCCTGATAATTACTCCACCCTGATAATTACACCGGCCAGAGGTGCATCCAGCTGCATGTGTCCCTGATAACTACACTGGCAAGATTTGCATCCAGCTGCAGGTGACCCTGATAATTACATCAGCCAGAGGTGCATCCAGCTGCATGTGTCCCTGATAATTACTCTGGCAAGAGGTGCATCCAACTTCAAGTATCGCTGATAATTACACTGGCAAGAGTTGTATCCAGCTGTATGTGTCCATGATAATTACTCTGGCAAGTGGTGCATCCAGCTGAACGTATCCCTTATAATTACAGCAGCAAGAGTTACATCCAGCTGCAAGTGACCCTGATAATTACTCCGGAAAGAGGTGCATCCAGCTGCATGTGTCCCTGATAATTACTCTGGCAAGTGGTGCATCCAGCTGAACGTATCCCTTATAATTACAGCAGCAAGAGTTACATCCAGCTGCAAGTGACCCTGATAATTACTCCGGCAAGAGGAGCATCCAGCTGCATGTAACCCTGATAATTACTCCGGCAAGAGTTGCATCCAGCTGCACATGTCCCTGATAATTACTCCGGCAAGAGGTGCATCCACCTGCATGTGTCCCTGATAATTACTCCGGCAAGAGGAGCATCCAGCTACAATTGTCCCTGATAATTACTCCACCCTGATAATTACACCGGCCAGAGGTGCATCGAGCTGCATGTGTCCTTGATAATTACACTGGCAAGATTTGCATCCAGCTGAACGTGTCCCTGATAATTACTCTGGCAAGAGGTGCATCCAGCTGCACGTTTTCCTGATAATTACAAAGACAAGAGGTGCATCCAGCTGCATGTGTCCCTGATAATTAATCTGGCAATATTTGCATCCAGCTGAACGTGTCCCTGATAATTACTCCGGCAAGAGGTGCATCCAGCTGCACGTGTCCCTGATAATTACTCTGGCAAGTGGTGCATCCAGCTGCACGTGTCCCTGATCATTACTATGGTAAGAGGTGCATCCAGCTGGAGGTGACCCTGATAATTACACTGGCCAGAGGTGCATCCAGCTGCAAGTGAACCTTATAATTACAGCGGCAAGAGTTACATCCAGCTGCAAGTGACCCTGAGAATTACTCCGGCAAGAGGTGCATCCAGCTGCATGTATCCCTGATAATTACTCTGGCAAGAGTTGCATCCAGCTGCACATGTCCCTGATAATTACTCCGGCAAGAGGTGCATCCACCTGCATGTGTCCCTGATAATTACTCCGGCAAGAGGAGCATCCAGCTACACGTGTCCCTGATAATTACTACACCCTGATAATTACACCGGCCTGAGGTGCATCCAGCTGCATGTGTCCCTGATATTTACACTGGCAAGATTTGCATCCAGCTGAACGTGTCCCTGATAATTACTCTGGCAAGAGGTGCATCCAGCTGCTGGTGACCCTGATAATCACATCAGCCAGAGGTGCATCCAGCTGCATGTGTCCCTGATAACTACTCTGGCAAGAGGTGCATCCAACTTCAAGTATTGCTGATAATTACATTGGCAAGAGTTGTATCCAGCTGTATGTGTCCATGATAATTACACTGGCAAGAGGTGCATCCAGCTGCACGTATCCCTGATAAGTACTCTGGCAAGAGGTGCATCCAACTTCAAGTATCGCTCATAATTATACTGGCAAGAGTTGTATCCAGCTGTATGTGTCCATGATAATTACACTGGCAAGAGGAACATCCAGCTACACGTGCCCCAGATAATTACTCTGGCAAGAATTACATTCAGCTGCAAGTGACCCTGATAATTACATTGGCCAGAGGTGCATCCAGCTGCATGTGACCCTGATAATTACACCGGCCAGAGGTGCATCCAGCTGCATGTGTCCCTGATAATTAATCTGGCAATATTTGCATCCAGCTGAACGTGTCCCTGATAATTACTCCGGCAAGAGGTGCATCCAGCTGCACGTGTCCCTGATAATTACTCTGGCAAGAGGTGCATCCAGCTGCACGTGTCCCTGATCATTAATATGGTAAGAGGTGCATCCAGCTGCAGGTGACCCTGATAATTACACTGGCCAGAGGTGCATCCAGCTGCATGTATCCCTGATAATTACTCTGGCAAGAGTTGCATCCAGCTGCTCATGTCCCTGATAATTACTCCGGCAAGAGGTGCATCCACCTGCATGTGTCCCTGATAATTACTCCGGCAAGAGGAGCATCCAGCTACACGTGTCCCTGATAATTACTACACCCTGATAATTACACCGGCCTGAGGTGCATCCAGCTGCATGTGTCCCTGATATTTACACTGGCAAGATTTGCATCCAGCTGAACGTGTCCTTGATAATTACTCTGGCAAGAGGTGCATCCAGCAGCAGGAGACCCTGATAATCACATCAGCCAGAGGTGCATCCAGCTGCATGTGTCCCTGATAACTACTCTGGCAAGAGGTGCATCCAACTTCAAGTATTGCTGATAATTACATTGGCAAGAGTTGTATCCAGCTGTATGTGTCCATGATAATTACACTGGCAAGAGGTGCATCCAGCTGCACGTATCCCTGATAAGTACTCTGGCAAGAGGTGCATCCAGCTGCACGTGTCCCTGATAATTACTCCGGCAAGAGGAACATCCAGCTACACGTGTCCCAGATAATTACTCTGGCAAGAATTACATCCAGCTGCAAGTGACCCTGATAATTACACTGGCCAGAGGTGCATCCAGCTGCATGTGTCCCTGATAATTAATCTGGCAAGATTTGCATCCAGCTGAACGTGTCCCTGATAATTACTCCGGCAAGAGGTGCATCCAGCTGCACGTGACCCTGATAATTACTCCGGCAAGAGGTGCATCCAGCTGCACGGGTCCCTGATAATTACTCTGGCAAGAGGTGCATCCAGCTGCAGGTGATCCTGATAATTACACCAGCCAGAGGTGCATCCAGCTGCATGTGTCCCTGATAATTACTCTGGCAAGTGGTGCATCCAACTTCAAGTATTGCTGATAATTACATTGGCAAGAGTTGTATCCAGCTGTATGTGTCCATGATAATTACGCTGGCAAGAGGTGCATCCAGCTGCACGTATCCCTGATAAGTACTCTGGCAAGAGGTGCATCCAACTGCATGTGTCCCTGATAATTACAGTGGCCAAAGGTGCATCCAGCCGCACGTGTCCCTGATAATTACAAAGACAAGAGGTGCATCCAGCTGCATGTGACCTTATAAAAACAGCAGCAAGAGTTACAGCCAGCTGAAAGTGACCCTGATAATTACTCCGGCAAGAGTTACATCCAGCTGCAAGTGACCCTGAGAATTACTCCGGCAAGAGGTGCATCCAGCTGCATGTATCCCTGATAATTACTCTGGCAAGAGTTGCATCCAGCTGCACATGTCCCTGATAATTACTCCGGCAAGAGGTGCATCCACCTGCATGTGTCCCTGATAATTACTCCGGCAAGAGGAGCATCCAGCTACACGTGTCCCTGATAATTACTACACCCTGATAATTACACCGGCCAGAGGTGCATCCAGCTGCATGTGCCCCTGATATTTACACTGGCAAGATTTGCAACCAGCTGAACGTGTCCCTGATAATTACTCTGGCAAGAGGTGCATCCAGCTGCAGGTGACCCTGATAATCACATCAGCCAGAGGTGCATCCAGCTGCATGTGTCCCTGATAACTACTCTGGCAAGAGGTGCATCCAACTTCAAGTATTTCTGATAATTACATTGGCAAGAGTTGTATCCAGCTGTATGTGTCCATGATAATTACACTGGCAAGAGGTGCATCCAGCTGCACGTATCCCTGATAAGTACTCTGGCAAGAGGTGCATCCAGCTGCACGTGTCCCTGATAATTACTCCGGCAAGAGGAACATCCAGCTACACGTGTCCCAGATAATTACTCTGGCAAGAATTACATCCAGCTGCAAGTGACCCTGATAATTACACTGGCCAGAGGTGCATCCAGCTGCATGTGTCCCTGATAATTAATCTGGCAAGATATGCATCCAGCTGAACGTGTCCCTGATAATTACTCCGGCAAGAGGTGCATCCAGCTGCACGTGTCCCTGAAAATTACTCCGGCAAGAGGTGCATCCAGCTGCACGGGTCCCTGATAATTACTCTGGCAAGAGGTGCATCCAGCTGCAGGTGATCCTGATAATTACACCAGCCAGAGGTGCATCCAGCTGCATGTGTCCCTGATAATTAGTCTGGCAAGTGGAGCATCCAACTTCAAGTATTGCTGATAATTACATTGGCAAGAGTTGTATCCAGCTGTATGTGTCCATGATAATTACGCCTGCAAGAGGTGCATCCAGCTGCACGTATCCCTGATAAGTACTCTGGAAAGAGGTGCATCCAACTGCATGTGTCCCTGATAATTACAGCGGCCAAAGGTGCATCCAGCCGCACGTGTCCCTGATAATTACAAAGACAAGAGGTGCATCCAGCTGCATGTGACCTTATAAATACAGCAGCAAAAGTTACAGCCAGCTGAAAGTGACCCTGATAATTACTCCGGCAAGAGGTGCATCCAGCTGCATGTGTCCCTGATAATTATTCCGG
This sequence comes from Narcine bancroftii, assembly GCF_036971445.1. Taxonomy (NCBI): domain Eukaryota; kingdom Metazoa; phylum Chordata; class Chondrichthyes; order Torpediniformes; family Narcinidae; genus Narcine; species Narcine bancroftii. Next base: position 38,975,554 of record NC_091481.1, read on the forward strand.
CAAGAGGTGCCTCCAGCTGTACGTTTTCCTGATAATTTCAAAGACAAGAGGTGGATACAGCTGCATTTTTCCCTGATAATTACTCTGGTAAGAGGTGCATCCAGCTGCAAGTGATCATTATAATTACACCGGCCAGAGGTGCATCTAGCTGCATGTGTCCCTGATAATTACACTGGCAAGAGGTGCATCCAGCTGCAGGTGACCCTGATAATTACATCAGCCAGAGGTGCATCCAGCTGCATGTGTCCCTGATAATTACTCTGGATAGGAGGTGCATCCAACTTCAAGTATCGCTGATAATTACACTGGCAAGACTTGCATGCAGCTGTATGTGTCCATGATAATTACACTGGCAAGAGGTGAATCCAGCTCCACGTGTCCCTGATAATTAAAAAGACAAGAGGTGCATCCATCTGCACGTGTCCCTGATAATTACTCTGGCAAGAGGTGCATGCAGCTGTACGTTTCCCTGATCATTACTATGGTAAGAGGTGCATCCAGCTGCAGGTGACCCTGATAATTACACTGGCCAGATGTGCATCCAGCTGCAAGTGAACCTTATAATTACAGCGGCAAGAGTTACATCCAGCTGCAAGTGACCCTGAGAATTACTCCGGCAAGAGTTGCATCCAGCTGCATGTGTCCCTGATAATTATTCCGGAAAGTAATGCATCCAGCTGTGCGTGTCCCTGATAATTACAGTGGCAAGAGGTGCATCCAGCTGCACATGTCCCTGATAATTACTCCGGCAAGAGGTGCATCCAGCTGCATGTGTCCCTGATAATTACTCCGGCAAGAGGAGCAACCAGCTACACGTGTCCCTGATAATTACTCCACCCTGATAATTACACCGGCCAGAGGTGCATCCAGCTGCATGTGTCCCTGATAGTTACACTGGCAAGATTTGCATCCAGCTGCAGGTGACCCTGATAATTACATCAGCCAGAGGTGCATTCAACTGCATGTGTCCCTGATAATTACTCTGGATAAGAGGTGCATGCAACTTCAAGTATCGCTGATAATTACACTAGCAAGAGTTGTATCCAGCTGTATGTGTCCATGATAATTACACTGGCAAGAGGTGCATCCAGCTGCACGTATCCCTGATAAGTCCTCTGTCAAGATGTGCATCGAGCTGCACGTGTCCCTGATAATTACTCCGGCAAGAGGTGCATCCAGCTGCAAGTGACCCTGATAATTACACTGGCAAGAGGTTTATCCAGCTGCAAGTGACCCTGATAATTACACCAGCAAGAGGTGCATCCAGCTGCATGTGTCCCTGATAATTACTCCGGCAAGAGGAGCATCCACCTACACTTGTCCCTGATAATTACTCCACACTGATAATTACACCGGCCAGAGGTGCATACAGCTGCATGTGTCCTTGATAATTACACTGGCAAGATTTGCATCCAGCTGAACGTGTCCCTGATAATGACTCCGGCAAGAGGTGCATCCAGCTGCAAGTGTCCCTGATAATTACTCTGGGAAGAGGTGCATCCAGCTGCAAGTGAACATTATAATTACACCGGCAAGAGGTGCATCCAGCTGCACGTGTCCCTGATAATTACTCCGGCAAGAGGTGCATCCAGCTGCAAGTGAACATTATAATTACACCGGCAAGAGGTGCATCCAGCTGCACGTGTCCCTGATAATTATTCCGGCAAGAGGTGCATCTAGCTGCATGTGTCCCTGATAATTACACTGGCAAGAGGTGCATCCAGCTGCAGGAGACCCTGATAATTACATCAGCCAGAGGTGCATCCAGCTGCATGTGTCCCTGATAATTACTCTGGATAAGAGGTGCATCCAACTTCAAGTATCGCTGATAATTACACTGGCAAGAGTTGCATGAAGCTGTATGTGTCCATGATAATTACACTGGCAAGAGGTGCATCCAGCTGCAAGTGACCCTGATAATTACTCCGGCAAGAGGTGCATCCACCTGCACGTGTCCCTGATAAATACAAAGACTAGAGGTGCATCCAGCTGCACATGTCCCTGATAATTACTCCGGCAAGAGGTGTATCCAGCTGCAAGTGACCCTGATAATTACACTGGCAAGAGGTTCATCCAGCTGCAAGTGACGCTGATAATTACACCAGCAAGAGGTGCATCCAGCTGCATGTGTCCCTGATAATTACACTTGCAAGATTTGCATCCAGCTGCAGGTGACCCTGATAATTACATCAGCCAGAGGTGCATCCAGCTGCATGTGTCCCTGATAATTACTCTGGCAAGAGGTGCATCCAACTTCAAGTATCGCTCATAATTATACTGTCAAGAGTTGTATCCAGCTGTATGTGTCCATGATAATTACACTGGCAAGAGGAACATCCAGCTACACGTGCCCCAGATAATTACTCTGGCAAGAATTACATCCAGCTGCAAGTGACCCTGATAATTACACTGGCCAGAGGTGCATCCAGCTGCATGTGACCCTGATAATTACACCGGCCAGAGGTGCATCCAGCTGCATGTGTCCCTGATAATTAATCTGGCAATATTTGCATCCAGCTGAACGTGTCCCTGATAATTACTCCGGCAAGAGGTGCATCCAGCTGCACGTGTCCCTGATAATTACTCTGGCAAGAGGTGCATCCAGCTGCACGTGTCCCTGATCATTAATATGGTAAGAGGTGCATCCAGCTGCAGGTGACCCTGATAATTACACTGGCCAGAGGTGCATCCAGCTGCAAGTGAACCTTATAATTACAGCGGCAAGAGTTACATCCAGCTGCAAGTGACCCTGAGAATTACTCCGGCAAGAGGTTCATCTAGCTGCATGTGTCCCTGATAATTATTCGTGCAAGAGATGCATCCAGCTGTGCGTGTCCCTGATAATTACAGTGGCAAGAGGTACATCGAGCTGCACATGTCCCTGATAATTACTCCGGCAAGAGGTTCATCCAGCTGCATGTGTCCCTGATAATTACTCCGGCAAGAGGAGCAACCAGCTACACGTGTCCCTGATAATTACTCCACCCTGATAATTACACCGGCCAGAGGTGCATCCAGCTGCATGTGTCCCTGATAACTACACTGGCAAGATTTGCATCCAGCTGCAGGTGACCCTGATAATTACACAGCCAGAGGTGCATCCAGCTGCATGTGTCCCTGATAATTACTCTGGCAAGAGGTGCATCCAACTTCAAGTATCGCTGATAATTACACTGGCAAGAGTTGTATCCAGCTGTATGTGTCCATGATAATTACTCTGGCAAGTGGTGCATCCAGCTGAACGTATCCCTTATAATTACAGCAGCAAGAGTTACATCCAGCTGCAAGTGACCCTGATAATTACTCCGGCAAGAGGTGCATCCAGCTGCATGTGTCCCTGATAATTACTCTGGCAAGTGGTGCATCCAGCTGAACGTATCCCTTATAATTACAGCAGCAAGAGTTACATCCAGCTGCAAGTGACCCTGATAATTACTCCGGCAAGAGGTGCATCCAGCTGCATGTAACCCTGATAATTACTCCGGCAAGAGTTGCATCCAGCTGCACATGTCCCTGATAATTACTCCGGCAAGAGGTGCATCCACCTGCATGTGTCCCTGATAATTACTCCGGCAAGAGGAGCATCCAGCTACAATTGTCCCTGATAATTACTCCACCCTGATAATTACACCGGCCAGAGGTGCATCGAGCTGCATGTGTCCTTGATAATTACACTGGCAAGATTTGCATCCAGCTGAACGTGTCCCTGATAATTACTCTGGCAAGAGGTGCATCCAGCTGCACGTTTTCCTGATAATTAAAAAGACAAGAGGTGCATCCAGCTGCATGTGTCCCTGATAATTAATCTGGCAATATTTGCATCCAGCTGAACGTGTCCCTGATAATTACTCCGGCAAGAGGTGCATCCAGCTGCACGTGTCCCTGATAATTACTCTGGCAAGTGGTGCATCCAGCTGCACGTGTCCCTGATCATTACTATGGTAAGAGGTGCATCCAGCTGGAGGTGACCCTGATAATTACACTGGCCAGAGGTGCATCCAGCTGCAAGTGAACCTTATAATTACAGCGGCAAGAGTTACATCCAGCTGCAAGTGACCCTGAGAATTACTCCGGCAAGAGGTGCATCCAGATGCATGTATCCCTGATAATTACTCTGGCAAGAGTTGCATCCAGCTGCACATGTCCCTGATAATTACTCCGGCAAGAGGTGCATTCACCTGCATGTGTCCCTGATAATTACTCCGGCAAGAGGAGCATCCAGCTACACGTGTCCCTGATAATTACTACACCCTGATAATTACACCGGCCTGAGGTGCATCCAGCTGCATGTGTCCCTGATATTTACACTGGCAAGATTTGCATCCAGCTGAACGTGTCCCTGATAATTACTCTGGCAAGAGGTGCATCCAGCTGCAGGTGACCCTGATAATCACATCAGCCAGAGGTGCATCCAGCTGCATGTGTCCCTGATAACTACTCTGGCAAGAGGTGCATCCAACTTCAAGTATTGCTGATAATTACATTGGCAAGAGTTGTATCCAGCTGTATGTGTCCATGATAATTACACTGGCAAGAGGTGCATCCAGCTGCACGTATCCCTGATTAGTACTCTGGCAAGAGGTGCATCGAGCTGCACGTGTCCCTGATAATTACTCCGGCAAGAGGAACATCCAGCTACACGTGTCCCAGATAATTACTCTGGCAAGAATTACATCCAGCTGCAAGTGACCCTGATAATTACACTGGCCAGAGGTGCATCCAGCTGCATGTGTCCCTGATAATTAATCTGGCAAGATTTGCATCCAGCTGAACGTGTCCCTGATAATTACTCCGGCAAGAGGTGCATCCAGCTGCACGTGTCCCTGATAATTACTCCGGCAAGAGGTGCATCCAGCTGCACGGGTCCCTGATAATTACTCTGGCAAGAGGTGCATCCAGCTGGAGGTGACCCTGATAATTACACTGGCCAGAGGTGCATCCAGCTGCAAGTGAACCTTATAATTACAGCGGCAAGAGTTACATCCAGCTGCAAGTGACCCTGAGAATTACTCCGGCAAGAGGTTCATCTAGCTGCATGTGTCCCTGATAATTATTCGTGCAAGAGATGCATCCAGCTGTGCGTGTCCCTGATAATTACAGTGGCAAGAGGTCCATCGAGCTGCACATGTCCCTGATAATTACTCCGGCAAGAGGTGCATCCACCTGCACGTGTCCCTGATAAATACAAAGACTAGAGGTGCATCCAGCTGCACATGTCCCTGATAATTACTCCGGCAAGAGGTGTATCCAGCTGCAAGTGACCCTGATAATTACACTGGCAAGAGGTTCATCCAGCTGCAAGTGACGCTGATAATTACACCAGCAAGAGGTGCATCCAGCTGCATGTGTCCCTGATAATTACACTTGCAAGATTTGCATCCAGCTGCAGGTGACCCTGATAATTACATCAGCCAGAGGTGCATCCAGCTGCATGTGTCCCTGATAATTACTCTGGCAAGAGGTGCATCCAACTTCAAGTATCGCTCATAATTATACTGTCAAGAGTTGTATCCAGCTGTATGTGTCCATGATAATTACACTGGCAAGAGGAACATCCAGCTACACGTGCCCCAGATAATTACTCTGGCAAGAATTACATCCAGCTGCAAGTGACCCTGATAATTACACTGGCCAGAGGTGCATCCAGCTGCATGTGACCCTGATAATTACACCGGCCAGAGGTGCATCCAGCTGCATGTGTCCCTGATAATTAATCTGGCAATATTTGCATCCAGCTGAACGTTTCCCTGATAATTACTCCGGCAAGAGGTGCATCCAGCTGCACGTGTCCCTGATAATTACTCTGGCAAGAGGTGCATCCAGCTGCACGTGTCCCTGATCATTAATATGGTAAGAGGTGCATCCAGCTGCAGGTGACCCTGATAATTACACTGGCCAGAGGTGCATCCAGCTGCAAGTGAACCTTATAATTACAGCGGCAAGAGTTACATCCAGCTGCAAGTGACCCTGAGAATTACTCCGGCAAGAGGTTCATCTAGCTGCATGTGTCCCTGATAATTATTCGTGCAAGAGATGCATCCAGCTGTGCGTGTCCCTGATAATTACAGTGGCAAGAGGTACATCGAGCTGCACATGTCCCTGATAATTACTCCGGCAAGAGGTTCATCCAGCTGCATGTGTCCCTGATAATTACTCCGGCAAGAGGAGCAACCAGCTACACGTGTCCCTGATAATTACTCCACCCTGATAATTACACCGGCCAGAGGTGCATCCAGCTGCATGTGTCCCTGATAACTACACTGGCAAGATTTGCATCCAGCTGCAGGTGACCCTGATAATTACACAGCCAGAGGTGCATCCAGCTGCATGTGTCCCTGATAATTACTCTGGCAAGAGGTGCATCCAACTTCAAGTATCGCTGATAATTACACTGGCAAGAGTTGTATCCAGCTGTATGTGTCCATGATAATTACTCTGGCAAGTGGTGCATCCAGCTGAACGTATCCCTTATAATTACAGCAGCAAGAGTTACATCCAGCTGCAAGTGACCCTGATAATTACTCCGGCAAGAGGTGCATCCAGCTGCATGTGTCCCTGATAATTACTCTGGCAAGTGGTGCATCCAGCTGAACGTATCCCTTATAATTACAGCAGCAAGAGTTACATCCAGCTGCAAGTGACCCTGATAATTACTCCGGCAAGAGGTGCATCCAGCTGCATGTAACCCTGATAATTACTCCGGCAAGAGTTGCATCCAGCTGCACATGTCCCTGATAATTACTCCGGCAAGAGGTGCATCCACCTGCATGTGTCCCTGATAATTACTCCGGCAAGAGGAGCATCCAGCTACAATTGTCCCTGATAATTACTCCACCCTGATAATTACACCGGCCAGAGGTGCATCGAGCTGCATGTGTCCTTGATAATTACACTGGCAAGATTTGCATCCAGCTGAACGTGTCCCTGATAATTACTCTGGCAAGAGGTGCATCCAGCTGCACGTTTTCCTGATAATTAAAAAGACAAGAGGTGCATCCAGCTGCATGTGTCCCTGATAATTAATCTGGCAATATTTGCATCCAGCTGAACGTGTCCCTGATAATTACTCCGGCAAGAGGTGCATCCAGCTGCACGTGTCCCTGATAATTACTCTGGCAAGTGGTGCATCCAGCTGCACGTGTCCCTGATCATTACTATGGTAAGAGGTGCATCCAGCTGGAGGTGACCCTGATAATTACACTGGCCAGAGGTGCATCCAGCTGCAAGTGAACCTTATAATTACAGCGGCAAGAGTTACATCCAGCTGCAAGTGACCCTGAGAATTACTCCGGCAAGAGGTGCATCCAGATGCATGTATCCCTGATAATTACTCTGGCAAGAGTTGCATCCAGCTGCACATGTCCCTGATAATTACTCCGGCAAGAGGTGCATTCACCTGCATGTGTCCCTGATAATTACTCCGGCAAGAGGAGCATCCAGCTACACGTGTCCCTGATAATTACTACACCCTGATAATTACACCGGCCTGAGGTGCATCCAGCTGCATGTGTCCCTGATATTTACACTGGCAAGATTTGCATCCAGCTGAACGTGTCCCTGATAATTACTCTGGCAAGAGGTGCATCCAGCTGCAGGTGACCCTGATAATCACATCAGCCAGAGGTGCATCCAGCTGCATGTGTCCCTGATAACTACTCTGGCAAGAGGTGCATCCAACTTCAAGTATTGCTGATAATTACATTGGCAAGAGTTGTATCCAGCTGTATGTGTCCATGATAATTACACTGGCAAGAGGTGCATCCAGCTGCACGTATCCCTGATTAGTACTCTGGCAAGAGGTGCATCGAGCTGCACGTGTCCCTGATAATTACTCCGGCAAGAGGAACATCCAGCTACACGTGTCCCAGATAATTACTCTGGCAAGAATTACATCCAGCTGCAAGTGACCCTGATAATTACACTGGCCAGAGGTGCATCCAGCTGCATGTGTCCCTGATAATTAATCTGGCAAGATTTGCATCCAGCTGAACGTGTCCCTGATAATTACTCCGGCAAGAGGTGCATCCAGCTGCACGTGTCCCTGATAATTACTCCGGCAAGAGGTGCATCCAGCTGCACGGGTCCCTGATAATTACTCTGGCAAGAGGTGCATCCAGCTGGAGGTGACCCTGATAATTACACTGGCCAGAGGTGCATCCAGCTGCAAGTGAACCTTATAATTACAGCGGCAAGAGTTACATCCAGCTGCAAGTGACCCTGAGAATTACTCCGGCAAGAGGTTCATCTAGCTGCATGTGTCCCTGATAATTATTCGTGCAAGAGATGCATCCAGCTGTGCGTGTCCCTGATAATTACAGTGGCAAGAGGTCCATCGAGCTGCACATGTCCCTGATAATTACTCCGGCAAGAGGTTCATCCAGCTGCATGTGTCCCTGATAATTACTCCGGCAAGAGGAGCAACCAGCTACACGTGTCCCTGATAATTACTCCACCCTGATAATTACACCGGCCAGAGGTGCATCCAGCTGCATGTGTCCCTGATAACTACACTGGCAAGATTTGCATCCAGCTGCAGGTGACCCTGATAATTACATCAGCCAGAGGTGCATCCAGCTGCATGTGTCCCTGATAATTACTCTGGCAAGAGGTGCATCCAACTTCAAGTATCGCTGATAATTACACTGGCAAGAGTTGTATCCAGATGTATGTGTCCATGATAATTACTCTGGCAAGTGGTGCATCCAGCTGAACGTATCCCTTATAATTACAGCAGCAAGAGTTACATCCAGCTGCAAGTGACCCTGATAATTACTCCGGCAAGAGGTGCATCCAGCTGCATGTGTCCATGATAATTACTCTGGCAAGTGGTGCATCCAGCTGAACGTATCCCTTATAATTACAGCGCCAAGAGTTACATCCAGCTGCAAGTTACCCTGATAATTACTCCGGCAAGAGGTGCATCCAGCTGCATTTATCCCTGTTAATTATTTGGGCAAGAGATGCATCCAGCTGTACGTGTCTCTGATAATTACTCCGGCAAGAGGTGCATCCAGCTGCATGTATCCCTGATAATTACTCCGGCAAGAGTTGCATCCAGCTGCACATGTCCCTGATAATTACTCCGGCAAGAGGTGCATCCACCTGCATGTGTCCCTGATAATTACTCCGGCAAGAGGAGCATCCAGCTACAATTGTCCCTGATAATTACTCCACCCTGATAATTACACCGTCCAGAGGTGCATCCAGCTGCATTTGTCCCTGATAATTACACTGGCAAGATTTGCATCCAGCTGAACGTGTCCCTGATAATTATTCTGGCAAGAGGTGCATCCAGCTGCACGTTTTCCTGATAATTACAAAGACAAGAGGTGCATCCAGCTGCATGTGTCCCTGATAATTAATCTGGCAATATTTGCATCCAGCTGAACGTGTCCCTGATAATTACTCCGGCAAGAGGTGCATCCAGCTGCACGTGTCCCTGATAATTACTCTGGCAAGTGGTGCATCCAGCTGCACGTGTCCCTGATCATTACTATGGTAAGAGGTGCATCCAGCTGGAGGTGACCCTGATAATTACACTGGCCAGAGGTGCATCCAGCTGCAAGTGAACCTTATAATTACAGCGGCAAGAGTTACATCCAGCTGCAAGTGACCCTGAGAATTACTCCGGCAAGAGGTGCATCCAGCTGCATGTATCCCTGATAATTACTCTGGCAAGAGTTGCATCCAGCTGCTCATGTCCCTGATAATTACTCCGGCAAGAGGTGCATCCACCTGCATGTGTCCCTGATAATTACTCCGGCAAGAGGAGCATCCAGCTACACGTGTCCCTGATAATTACTACACCCTGATAATTACACCGGCCTGAGGTGCATCCAGCTGCATGTGTCCCTGATATTTACACTGGCAAGATTTGCATCCAGCTGAACGTGTCCCTGATAATTACTCTGGCAAGAGGTGCATCCAGCTGCAGGTGACCCTGATAATCACATCAGCCAGAGGTGCATCCAGCTGCATGTGTCCCTGATAACTACTCTGGCAAGAGGTGCATCCAACTTCAAGTATTGCTGATAATTACATTGGCAAGAGTTGTATCCAGCTGTATGTGTCCATGATAATTACACTGGCAAGAGGTGCATCCAGCTGAACATATCCCTGATTAGTACTCTGGCAAGAGGTGCATCCAGCTGCATGTGTCCCTGATAATTACTCCGGCAAGAGGAACATCCAGCTACACGTGTCCCAGATAATTACTCTGGCAAGAATTACATCCAGCTGCAAGTGACCCTGATAATTACACTGGCCAGAGGTGCATTCAGCTGAATGTGTCCCTGATAATTAATCTGGCAAGATTTGCATCCAGCTGAACGTGTCCCTGATAATTACTCCGGCAAGAGGTGCATCCAGTTGCACGTGTCCCTGATAATTACTCCGGCAAGAGGTGCATCCAGCTGCACGGGTCCCTGATAATTACTCTGGCAAGAGGTGCATCCAGCTGGAGGTGACCCTGATAATTACTCTGGCAAGAGGTGCATCCAGCTGCATGTGTCCCTGATAATTATTCCGGAAAGTAATGCATCCAGCTGTGCGTGTCCCTGATAATTACAGTGGCAAGAGGTGCATCCAGCTGCACATGTCCCTGATAATTACTCCGGCAAGAGGTGCATCCAGCTGCATGTGTCCCTGATAATTACTCCGGCAAGAGGAGCAACCAGCTACACGTGTCCCTGATAATTACTCCACCCTGATAATTACACCGGCCAGAGGTGCATCCAGCTGCATGTGTCCCTGATAGTTACACTGGCAAGATTTGCATCCAGCTGCAGGTGACCCTGATAATTACATCAGCCAGAGGTGCATCCAACTGCATGTGTCCCTGATAATTACTCTGGATAAGAGGTGCATGCAACTTCAAGTATCGCTGATAATTACACTAGCAAGAGTTGTATCCAGCTGTATGTGTCCATGATAATTACACTGGCAAGAGGTGCATCCAGCTGCACGTATCCCTGATAAGTCCTCTGTCAAGATGTGCATCGAGCTGCACGTGTCCCTGATAATTACTCCGGCAAGAGGTGCATCCAGCTGCAAGTGACCCTGATAATTACACTGGCAAGAGGTTTATCCAGCTGCAAGTGACCCTGATAATTACACCAGCAAGAGGTGCATCCAGCTGCATGTGTCCCTGATAATTACTCCGGCAAGAGGAGCATCCACCTACACTTGTCCCTGATAATTACTCCACACTGATAATTACACCGGCCAGAGGTGCATACAGCTGCATGTGTCCTTGATAATTACACTGGCAAGATTTGCATCCAGCTGAACGTGTCCCTGATAATGACTCCGGCAAGAGGTGCATCCAGCTGCAAGTGTCCCTGATAATTACTCTGGGAAGAGGTGCATCCAGCTGCAAGTGAACATTATAATTACACCGGCAAGAGGTGCATCCAGCTGCACGTGTCCCTGATAATTACTCCGGCAAGAGGTGCATCCAGCTGCAAGTGAACATTATAATTACACCGGCAAGAGGTGCATCCAGCTGCACGTGTCCCTGATAATTATTCCGGCAAGAGGTGCATCTAGCTGCATGTGTCCCTGATAATTACACTGGCAAGAGGTGCATCCAGCTGCAGGAGACCCTGATAATTACATCAGCCAGAGGTGCATCCAGCTGCATGTGTCCCTGATAATTACTCTGGATAAGAGGTGCATCCAACTTCAAGTATCGCTGATAATTACACTGGCAAGAGTTGCATGAAGCTGTATGTGTCCATGATAATTACACTGGCAAGAGGTGCATCCAGCTGCAAGTGACCCTGATAATTACTCCGGCAAGAGGTGCATCCACCTGCACGTGTCCCTGATAAATACAAAGACTAGAGGTGCATCCAGCTGCACATGTCCCTGATAATTACTCCGGCAAGAGGTGTATCCAGCTGCAAGTGACCCTGATAATTACACTGGCAAGAGGTTCATCCAGCTGCAAGTGACGCTGATAATTACACCAGCAAGAGGTGCATCCAGCTGCATGTGTCCCTGATAATTACACTTGCAAGATTTGCATCCAGCTGCAGGTGACCCTGATAATTACATCAGCCAGAGGTGCATCCAGCTGCATGTGTCCCTGATAATTACTCTGGCAAGAGGTGCATCCAACTTCAAGTATCGCTCATAATTATACTGTCAAGAGTTGTATCCAGCTGTATGTGTCCATGATAATTACACTGGCAAGAGGAACATCCAGCTACACGTGCCCCAGATAATTACTCTGGCAAGAATTACATCCAGCTGCAAGTGACCCTGATAATTACACTGGCCAGAGGTGCATCCAGCTGCATGTGACCCTGATAATTACACCGGCCAGAGGTGCATCCAGCTGCATGTGTCCCTGATAATTAATCTGGCAATATTTGCATCCAGCTGAACGTGTCCCTGATAATTACTCCGGCAAGAGGTGCATCCAGCTGCACGTGTCCCTGATAATTACTCTGGCAAGAGGTGCATCCAGCTGCACGTGTCCCTGATCATTAATATGGTAAGAGGTGCATCCAGCTGCAGGTGACCCTGATAATTACACTGGCCAGAGGTGCATCCAGCTGCAAGTGAACCTTATAATTACAGCGGCAAGAGTTACATCCAGCTGCAAGTGACCCTGAGAATTACTCCGGCAAGAGGTTCATCTAGCTGCATGTGTCCCTGATAATTATTCGTGCAAGAGATGCATCCAGCTGTGCGTGTCCCTGATAATTACAGTGGCAAGAGGTACATCGAGCTGCACATGTCCCTGATAATTACTCCGGCAAGAGGTTCATCCAGCTGCATGTGTCCCTGATAATTACTCCGGCAAGAGGAGCAACCAGCTACACGTGTCCCTGATAATTACTCCACCCTGATAATTACACCGGCCAGAGGTGCATCCAGCTGCATGTGTCCCTGATAACTACACTGGCAAGATTTGCATCCAGCTGCAGGTGACCCTGATAATTACACAGCCAGAGGTGCATCCAGCTGCATGTGTCCCTGATAATTACTCTGGCAAGAGGTGCATCCAACTTCAAGTATCGCTGATAATTACACTGGCAAGAGTTGTATCCAGCTGTATGTGTCCATGATAATTACTCTGGCAAGTGGTGCATCCAGCTGAACGTATCCCTTATAATTACAGCAGCAAGAGTTACATCCAGCTGCAAGTGACCCTGATAATTACTCCGGCAAGAGGTGCATCCAGCTGCATGTGTCCCTGATAATTACTCTGGCAAGTGGTGCATCCAGCTGAACGTATCCCTTATAATTACAGCAGCAAGAGTTACATCCAGCTGCAAGTGACCCTGATAATTACTCCGGCAAGAGGTGCATCCAGCTGCATGTAACCCTGATAATTACTCCGGCAAGAGTTGCATCCAGCTGCACATGTCCCTGATAATTACTCCGGCAAGAGGTGCATCCACCTGCATGTGTCCCTGATAATTACTCCGGCAAGAGGAGCATCCAGCTACAATTGTCCCTGATAATTACTCCACCCTGATAATTACACCGGCCAGAGGTGCATCGAGCTGCATGTGTCCTTGATAATTACACTGGCAAGATTTGCATCCAGCTGAACGTGTCCCTGATAATTACTCTGGCAAGAGGTGCATCCAGCTGCACGTTTTCCTGATAATTAAAAAGACAAGAGGTGCATCCAGCTGCATGTGTCCCTGATAATTAATCTGGCAATATTTGCATCCAGCTGAACGTGTCCCTGATAATTACTCCGGCAAGAGGTGCATCCAGCTGCACGTGTCCCTGATAATTACTCTGGCAAGTGGTGCATCCAGCTGCACGTGTCCCTGATCATTACTATGGTAAGAGGTGCATCCAGCTGGAGGTGACCCTGATAATTACACTGGCCAGAGGTGCATCCAGCTGCAAGTGAACCTTATAATTACAGCGGCAAGAGTTACATCCAGCTGCAAGTGACCCTGAGAATTACTCCGGCAAGAGGTGCATCCAGATGCATGTATCCCTGATAATTACTCTGGCAAGAGTTGCATCCAGCTGCACATGTCCCTGATAATTACTCCGGCAAGAGGTGCATTCACCTGCATGTGTCCCTGATAATTACTCCGGCAAGAGGAGCATCCAGCTACACGTGTCCCTGATAATTACTACACCCTGATAATTACACCGGCCTGAGGTGCATCCAGCTGCATGTGTCCCTGATATTTACACTGGCAAGATTTGCATCCAGCTGAACGTGTCCCTGATAATTACTCTGGCAAGAGGTGCATCCAGCTGCAGGTGACCCTGATAATCACATCAGCCAGAGGTGCATCCAGCTGCATGTGTCCCTGATAACTACTCTGGCAAGAGGTGCATCCAACTTCAAGTATTGCTGATAATTACATTGGCAAGAGTTGTATCCAGCTGTATGTGTCCATGATAATTACACTGGCAAGAGGTGCATCCAGCTGCACGTATCCCTGATTAGTACTCTGGCAAGAGGTGCATCGAGCTGCACGTGTCCCTGATAATTACTCCGGCAAGAGGAACATCCAGCTACACGTGTCCCAGATAATTACTCTGGCAAGAATTACATCCAGCTGCAAGTGACCCTGATAATTACACTGGCCAGAGGTGCATCCAGCTGCATGTGTCCCTGATAATTAATCTGGCAAGATTTGCATCCAGCTGAACGTGTCCCTGATAATTACTCCGGCAAGAGGTGCATCCAGCTGCACGTGTCCCTGATAATTACTCCGGCAAGAGGTGCATCCAGCTGCACGGGTCCCTGATAATTACTCTGGCAAGAGGTGCATCCAGCTGGAGGTGACCCTGATAATTACACTGGCCAGAGGTGCATCCAGCTGCAAGTGAACCTTATAATTACAGCGGCAAGAGTTACATCCAGCTGCAAGTGACCCTGAGAATTACTCCGGCAAGAGGTTCATCTAGCTGCATGTGTCCCTGATAATTATTCGTGCAAGAGACGCATCCAGCTGTGCGTGTCCCTGATAATTACAGTGGCAAGAGGTCCATCGAGCTGCACATGTCCCTGATAATTACTCCGGCAAGAGGTTCATCCAGCTGCATGTGTCCCTGATAATTACTCCGGCAAGAGGAGCAACCAGCTACACGTGTCCCTGATAATTACTCCACCCTGATAATTACACCGGCCAGAGGTGCATCCAGCTGCATGTGTCCCTGATAACTACACTGGCAAGATTTGCATCCAGCTGCAGGTGACCCTGATAATTACATCAGCCAGAGGTGCATCCAGCTGCATGTGTCCCTGATAATTACTCTGGCAAGAGGTGCATCCAACTTCAAGTATCGCTGATAATTACACTGGCAAGAGTTGTATCCAGATGTATGTGTCCATGATAATTACTCTGGCAAGTGGTGCATCCAGCTGAACGTATCCCTTATAATTACAGCAGCAAGAGTTACATCCAGCTGCAAGTGACCCTGATAATTACTCCGGCAAGAGGTGCATCCAGCTGCATGTGTCCATGATAATTACTCTGGCAAGTGGTGCATCCAGCTGAACGTATCCCTTATAATTACAGCGCCAAGAGTTACATCCAGCTGCAAGTTACCCTGATAATTACTCCGGCAAGAGGTGCATCCAGCTGCATTTATCCCTGTTAATTATTTGGGCAAGAGATGCATCCAGCTGTACGTGTCTCTGATAATTACTCCGGCAAGAGGTGCATCCAGCTGCATGTATCCCTGATAATTACTCCGGCAAGAGTTGCATCCAGCTGCACATGTCCCTGATAATTACTCCGGCAAGAGGTGCATCCACCTGCATGTGTCCCTGATAATTACTCCGGCAAGAGGAGCATCCAGCTACAATTGTCCCTGATAATTACTCCACCCTGATAATTACACCGTCCAGAGGTGCATCCAGCTGCATTTGTCCCTGATAATTACACTGGCAAGATTTGCATCCAGCTGAACGTGTCCCTGATAATTATTCTGGCAAGAGGTGCATCCAGCTGCACGTTTTCCTGATAATTACAAAGACAAGAGGTGCATCCAGCTGCATGTGTCCCTGATAATTAATCTGGCAATATTTGCATCCAGCTGAACGTGTCCCTGATAATTACTCCGGCAAGAGGTGCATCCAGCTGCACGTGTCCCTGATAATTACTCTGGCAAGTGGTGCATCCAGCTGCACGTGTCCCTGATCATTACTATGGTAAGAGGTGCATCCAGCTGGAGGTGACCCTGATAATTACACTGGCCAGAGGTGCATCCAGCTGCAAGTGAACCTTATAATTACAGCGGCAAGAGTTACATCCAGCTGCAAGTGACCCTGAGAATTACTCCGGCAAGAGGTGCATCCAGCTGCATGTATCCCTGATAATTACTCTGGCAAGAGTTGCATCCAGCTGCTCATGTCCCTGATAATTACTCCGGCAAGAGGTGCATCCACCTGCATGTGTCCCTGATAATTACTCCGGCAAGAGGAGCATCCAGCTACACGTGTCCCTGATAATTACTACACCCTGATAATTACACCGGCCTGAGGTGCATCCAGCTGCATGTGTCCCTGATATTTACACTGGCAAGATTTGCATCCAGCTGAACGTGTCCCTGATAATTACTCTGGCAAGAGGTGCATCCAGCTGCAGGTGACCCTGATAATCACATCAGCCAGAGGTGCATCCAGCTGCATGTGTCCCTGATAACTACTCTGGCAAGAGGTGCATCCAACTTCAAGTATTGCTGATAATTACATTGGCAAGAGTTGTATCCAGCTGTATGTGTCCATGATAATTACACTGGCAAGAGGTGCATCCAGCTGAACATATCCCTGATTAGTACTCTGGCAAGAGGTGCATCCAGCTGCATGTGTCCCTGATAATTACTCCGGCAAGAGGAACATCCAGCTACACGTGTCCCAGATAATTACTCTGGCAAGAATTACATCCAGCTGCAAGTGACCCTGATAATTACACTGGCCAGAGGTGCATTCAGCTGAATGTGTCCCTGATAATTAATCTGGCAAGATTTGCATCCAGCTGAACGTGTCCCTGATAATTACTCCGGCAAGAGGTGCATCCAGTTGCACGTGTCCCTGATAATTACTCCGGCAAGAGGTGCATCCAGCTGCACGGGTCCCTGATAATTACTCTGGCAAGAGGTGCATCCAGCTGGAGGTGACCCTGATAATTACACTGGCCAGAGGTGCATCCAGCTGCAAGTGAACCTTATAATTACAGCGGCAAGAGTTACATCCAGCTGCAAGTGACCCTGAGAATTACTCCGGCAAGAGGTGCATCCAGCTGCATGTATCCCTGATAATTACTCTGGCAAGAGTTGCATCCAGCTGCACATGTCCCTGATAATTACTCCGGCAAGAGGTGCATCCACCTGCCTGTGTCCCTGATAATTACTCCGGCAAGAGGAGCATCCAGCTACACGTGTCCCTGATAATTACTACACCCTGATAATTACACCGGCCAGAGGTGCATCCAGCTGCATGTGTCCCTGATATTTACACTGGCAAGATTTGCATCCAGCTGAACGTGTCCCTGATAATTACTCTGTCAAGAGGTGCATCCAGCTGCAGGTGACCCTGATAATCACATCAGCCAGAGGTGCATCCAGCTGCATGTGTCCCTGATAACTACTCTGGCAAGAGGTGCATCCAACTTCAAGTATTGCTGATAATTACATTGGCAAGAGTTGTATCCAGCTGTATGTGTCCATGATAATTACACTGGCAAGAGGTGCATCCAGCTGCACGTATCCCTGATAAGTACTCTGGCAAGAGGTGCATCCAGCTGCACGTGTCCCTGATAATTACTCCGGCAAGAGGAACATCCAGCTACACGTGTCCCAGATAATTACTCTGGCAAGAATTACATCCAGCTGCAAGTGACCCTGATAATTACACTGGCCAGAGGTGCATCCAGCTGCATGTGTCCCTGATAATTAATCTGGCAAGATTTGCATCCAGCTGAACGTGTCCCTGATAATTACTCCGGCAAGAGGTGCATCCAGCTGCACGTGACCCTGATAATTACTCCGGCAAGAGGTGCATCCAGCTGCACGGGTCCCTGATAATTACTCTGGCAAGAGGTGCATCCAGCTGCAGGTGATCCTGATAATTACACCAGCCAGAGGTGCATCCAGCTGCATGTGTCCCTGATAATTACTCTGGCAAGTGGTGCATCCAACTTCAAGTATTGCTGATAATTACATTGGCAAGAGTTGTATCCAGCTGTATGTGTCCATGATAATTACGCTGGCAAGAGGTGCATCCAGCTGCACGTATCCCTGATAAGTACTCTGGCAAGAGGTGCATCCAACTGCATGTGTCCCTGATAATTACAGTGGCCAAAGGTGCATCCAGCCGCACGTGTCCCTGATAATTACAAAGACAAGAGGTGCATCCAGCTGCATGTGACCTTATAAAAACAGCAGCAAGAGTTACATCCAGCTGAAAGTGACCCTGATAATTACTCCGGCAAGAGTTACATCCAGCTGCAAGTGACCCTGAGAATTACTCCGGCAAGCGGTGCATCCAGCTGCATGTATCCCTGATAATTACTCTGTCAAGAGTTGCATCCAGCTGCACATGTCCCTGATAATTACTCCGGCAAGAGGTGCATCCACCTGCATGTGTCCCTGATAATTACTCCGGCAAGAGGAGCATCCAGCTACACGTGTCCCTGATAATTACTACACCCTGATAATTACACCGGCCAGAGGTGCATCCAGCTGCATGTGTCCCTGATATTTACACTGGCAAGATTTGCAACCAGCTGAACGTGTCCCTGATAATTACTCTGGCAAGAGGTGCATCCAGCTGCAGGTGACCCTGATAATCAAATCAGCCAGAGGTGCATCCAGCTGCATGTGTCCCTGATAACTACTCTGGCAAGAGGTGCATCCAACTTCAAGTATTGCTGATAATTACATTGGCAAGAGTTGTATCCAGCTGTATGTGTCCATGATAATTACACTGGCAAGAGGTGCATCCAGCTGCACGTATCCCTGATAATTACTCCGGCAAGAGGAACATCCAGCTACACGTGTCCCAGATAATTACTCTGGCAAGAATTACATCCAGCTGCAAGTGACCCTGATAATTACACTGGCCAGAGGTGCATCCAGCTGCATGTGTCCCTGATAATTAATCTGGCAAGATTTGCATCCAGCTGAACGTGTCCCTGATAATTACTCCGGCAAGAGGTGCATCCAGCTGCACGTGTCCCTGATAATTACTCCGGCAAGAGGTGCATCCAGCTGCACGGGTCCCTGATAATTACTCTGGCAAGAGGTGCATCAAGCTGCAGGTGATCCTGATAATTACACCAGCCAGAGGTGCATCCAGCTGCACGTGTCCCTGATAATTACTCCGGCAAGAGGAACATCCAACTTCAAGTATTGCTGATAATTACATTGGCAAGAGTTGTATCCAGCTGTATGTGTCCATGATAATTACACTGGCAAGAGGTGCATCCAGCTGCACGTATCCCTGATAATTAATCTGGCAAGATTTGCATCCAGCTGAACGTGTCCCTGATAATTACTCCGGCAAGAGGTGCATCCAGCTGCACGTGTCCCTGATAATTACTCCGGCAAGAGGTGCATCCAGCTGCACTGGTCCCTGATAATTACTCTGGCAAGAGGTGCATCCAGCTGCAGGTGATCCTGATAATTACACCAGCCAGAGATGCATCCAGCTGCATGTGTCCCTGATAATTAGTCTGGCAAGTGGTGCATCCAACTTCAAGTATTGCTGATAATTACATTGGCAAGAGTTGTATCCAGCTGTATGTGTCCATGATAATTACGCCTGCAAGAGGTGCATCCAGCTGCACGTATCCCTGATAAGTACTCTGGCAAGAGGTGCATCCAACTGCATGTGTCCCTGATAATTACAGCGGCCAAAGGTGCATCCAGCCGCACGTGTCCCTGATAATTACAAAGACAAGAGGTGCATCCAGCTGCATGTGACCTTATAAATACAGCAGCAAAAGTTACAGCCTGCTGAAAGTGACCCTGATAATTACTCCGGCAAGAGGTGCATCCAGCTGCATGTGTCCCTGATAATTATTCCGGCAAGAGGTGCCTCCAGCTGTACGTTTTCCTGATAATTTCAAAGACAAGAGGTGGATCCAGCTGCATTTTTACCTGATAATTACTCTGGTAAGAGGTGCATCCAGCTGCAAGTGAACATTATAATTACACCGGCCAGAGGTGCATCTAGCTGCATGTGTCCCTGATAATTACACTGGCAAGAGGTGCATCCAGCTGCAGGTGACCCTGATAATTACATCAGCCAGAGGTGCATCCAGCTGCATGTGTCCCTGATAATTACTCTGGATAGGAGGTGCATCCAACTTCAAGTATCGCTGATAATTACACTGGCAAGACTTGCATGCAGCTGTATGTGTCCATGATAATTACACTGGCAAGAGGTGAATCCAGCTCCACGTGTCCCTGATAATTAAAAAGACAAGAGGTGCATCCATCTGCACGTGTCCCTGATAATTACTCTGGCAAGAGGTGCATGCAGCTGTACGTTTCCCTGATCATTACTATGGTAAGAGGTGCATCCAGCTGCAGGTGACCCTGATAATTAACCTGGCCAGAGGTGCATCCAGCTGCAAGTGAACCTTATAATTACAGCGGCAAGAGTTACATCCAGCTGCAAGTGACCCTGAGAATTACTCCGGCAAGAGTTGCATCCAGCTGCATGTGTCCCTGATAATTATTCCGGCAAGTAATGCATCCAGCTGTGCGTGTCCCTGATAATTACAGTGGCAAGAGGTGCATCCAGCTGCACATGTCCCTGATAATTACTCCGGCAAGAGGTGCATCCAGCTGCATGTGTCCCTGATAATTACTCCGGCAAGAGGAGCAACCAGCTACACGTGTCCCTGATAATTACTTCACCCTGATAATTACACCGGCCAGAGGTGCATCCAGCTTCATGTGTCCCTGATAGTTACACTGGCAAGATTTGCATCCAGCTGCAGGTGACCCTGATAATTACATCAGCCAGAGGTGCATCCAACTGCATGTGTCCCTGATAATTACTCTGGATAAGAGGTGCATGCAACTTCAAGTATCGCTGATAATTACACTAGCAAGAGTTGTATCCAGCTGTATGTGTCCATGATAATTACACTGGCAAGAGGTGCATCCAGCTGCACGTATCCCTGATAAGTCCTCTGTCAAGATGTGCATCGAGCTGCACGTGTCCCTGATAATTACTCCGGCAAGAGGTGCATCCAGCTGCAAGTGACCCTGATAATTACACTGGCAAGAGGTTTATCCAGCTGCAAGTGACCCTGATAATTACACCAGCAAGAGGTGCATCCAGCTGCATGTGTCCCTGAAAATTACTCCGGCAAGAGGAGCATCCACCTACACTTGTCCCTGATAATTACTCCACACTGATAATTACACCGGCCAGAGGTGCATACAGCTGCATGTGTCCTTGATAATTACACTGGCAAGATTTGCATCCAGCTGAACGTGTCCCAGATAATGACTCCGGCAAGAGGTGCATCCAGCTGCAAGTGTCCCTGATAATTACTCTGGGAAGAGGTGCATCCAGCTGCAAGTGAACATTATAATTACACCGGCAAGAGGTGCATCCAGCTGCACGTGTCCCTGATAATTACTCCGGCAAGAGGTGCATCCAGCTGCAAGTGAACATTATAATTACACCGGCAAGAGGTGCATCCAGCTGCACGTGTCCCTGATAATTATTCCGGCAAGAGGTGCATCTAGCTGCATGTGTCCCTGATAATTACACTGGCAAGAGGTGCATCCAGCTGCAGGAGACCCTGATAATTACATCAGCCAGAGGTGCATCCAGCTGCATGTGTCCCTGATAATTACTCTGGATAAGAGGTGCATCCAACTTCAAGTATCGCTAATAATTACACTGGCAAGAGTTGCATGAAGCTGTATGTGTCCATGATAATTACACTGGCAAGAGGTGCATCCAGCTGCAAGTGACCCTGATAATTACTCCAGCAAGAGGTGCATCCACCTGCACGTGTCCCTGATAAATACAAAGACTAGAGGTGCATCCAGCTGCACATGTCCCTGATAATTACTCCGGCAAGAGGTGTATCCAGCTGCAAGTGACCCTGATAATTACACTGGCAAGAGGTGAATCCAGCTGCACGTGTCCCTGATAATTATACCGGCAAGAGGTTCATCCAGCTGCAAGTGACGCTGATAATTACACCAGCAAGAGGTGCATCCAGCTGCATGTGTCCCTGATAATTACACTTGCAAGATTTGCATCCAGCTGCAGGTGACCCTGATAATTACATCAGCCAGAGGTGCATCCAGCTGCATGTGTCCCTGATAATTACTCTGGCAAGAGGTGCATCCAACTTCAAGTATCGCTCATAATTATACTGGCAAGAGTTGTATCCAGCTGTATGTGTCCATGATAATTACACTGGCAAGAGGAACATCCAGCTACACGTGCCCCAGATAATTACTCTGGCAAGAATTACATCCAGCTGCAAGTGACCCTGATAATTACACTGGCCAGAGGTGCATCCAGCTGCATGTGACCCTGATAATTACACCGGCCAGAGGTGCATCCAGCTGCATGTGTCCCTGATAATTAATCTGGCAATATTTGCATCCAGCTGAACGTGTCCCTGATAATTACTCCGGCAAGAGGTGCATCCAGCTGCACGTGTCCCTGATAATTACTCTGGCAAGAGGTGCATCCAGCTGCACGTGTCCCTGATCATTAATATGGTAAGAGGTGCATCCAGCTGCAGGTGACCCTGATAATTACACTGGCCAGAGGTGCATCCAGCTGCATGTATCCCTGATAATTACTCTGGCAAGAGTTGCATCCAGCTGCTCATGTCCCTGATAATTACTCCGGCAAGAGGTGCATCCACCTGCATGTGTCCCTGATAATTACTCCGGCAAGAGGAGCATCCAGCTACACGTGTCCCTGATAATTACTACACCCTGATAAATACACCGGCCTGAGTTGCATCCAGCTGCATGTGTCCCTGATATTTACACTGGCAAGATTTGTATCCAGCTGAACGTGTCCCTGATAATTACTCTGGCAAGAGGTGCATCCAGCTGCAGGTGACCCTGATAATCACATCAGCCAGAGGTGCATCCAGCTGCATGTGTCCCTGATAACTACTCTGGCAAGAGGTGCATCCAACTTCAAGTATTGCTGATAATTACATTGGCAAGAGTTGTATCCAGCTGTATGTGTCCATGATAATTACACTGGCAAGAGGTGCATCCAGCTGCACATATCCCTGATTAGTACTCTGGCAAGAGGTGCATCCAGCTGCACGTGTCCCTGATAATTACTCCGGCAAGAGGAACATCCAGCTACACGTGTCCCAGATAATTACTCTGGCAAGAATTACATCCAGCTGCAAGTGACCCTGATAATTACACTGGCCAGAGGTGCATTCAGCTGCATGTGTCCCTGATAATTAATCTGGCAAGATTTGCATCCAGCTGAACGTGTCCCTGATAATTACTCCGGCAAGAGGTGCATCCAGCTGCACGGGTCCCTGATAATTACTCTGGCAAGAGGTGCATCCAGCTGGAGGTGACCCTGATAATTACACTGGCCAGAGGTGCATCCAGCTGCAAGTGAACCTTATAATTACAGCGGCAAGAGTTACATCCAGCTGCAAGTGACCCTGAGAATTACTCCGGCAAGAGGTGCATCCAGCTGCATGTATCCCTGATAATTACTCAGGCAAGAGTTGCATCCAGCTGCACATGTCCCTGATAATTACTCCGGCAAGAGGTGCATCCACCTGCCTGTGTCCCTGATAATTACTCCGGCAAGAGGAGCATCCAGCTACACGTGTCCCTGATAATTACTACACCCTGATAATTACACCGGCCTGAGGTGCATCCAGCTGCATGTGTCCCTGATATTTACACTGGCAAGATTTGCATCCAGCTGAACGTGTCCCTGATAATTACTCTGTCAAGAGGTGCATCCAGCTGCAGGTGACCCTGATAATCACATCAGCCAGAGGTGCATCCAGCTGCATGTGTCCCTGATAACTACTCTGGCAAGAGGTGCATCCAACTTCAAGTATTGCTGATAATTACATTGGCAAGAGTTGTATCCAGCTGTATGTGTCCATGATAATTACACTGGCAAGAGGTGCATCCAGCTGCACGTATCCCTGATAAGTACTCTGGCAAGAGGTGCATCCAGCTGCACGTGTCCCTGATAATTACTCCGGCAAGAGGAACATCCAGCTACACGTGTCCCAGATAATTACTCTGGCAAGAATTACATCCAGCTGCAAGTGACCCTGATAATTACACTGGCCAGAGGTGCATCCAGCTGCACATGTCCCTGATAATTACTCCGGCAAGAGGTGTATCCAGCTGCAAGTGACCCTGATAATTACACTGGCAAGAGGTGAATCCAGCTGCACGTGTCCCTGATAATTATACCAGCAAGAGGTGCATCCAGCTGCATGTGTCCCTGATAATTACACTTGCAAGATTTGCATCCAGCTGCAGGTGACCCTGATAATTACATCAGCCAGAGGTGCATCCAGCTGCATGTGTCCCTGATAATTACTCTGGCAAGAGGTGCATCCAACTTCAAGTATCGCTCATAATTATACTGGCAAGAGTTGTATCCAGCTGTATGTGTCCATGATAATTACACTGGCAAGAGGAACATCCAGCTACACGTGCCCCAGATAATTACTCTGGCAAGAATTACATCCAGCTGCAAGTGACCCTGATAATTACACTGGCCAGAGGTGCATCCAGCTGCATGTGACCCTGATAATTACACCGGCCAGAGGTGCATCCAGCTGCATGTGTCCCTGATAATTAATCTGGCAATATTTGCATCCAGCTGAACGTGTCCCTGATAATTACTCCGGCAAGAGGTGCATCCAGCTGCACGTGTCCCTGATAATTACTCTGGCAAGAGGTGCATCCAGCTGCACGTGTCCCTGATCATTAATATGGTAAGAGGTGCATCCAGCTGCAGGTGACCCTGATAATTACACTGGCCAGAGGTGCATCCAGCTGCATGTATCCCTGATAATTACTCTGGCAAGAGTTGCATCCAGCTGCTCATGTCCCTGATAATTACTCCTGCAAGAGGTGCATCCACCTGCATGTGTCCCTGATAATTACTCCGGCAAGAGGAGCATCCAGCTACACGTGTCCCTGATAATTACTACACCCTGATAAATACACCGGCCTGAGGTGCATCCAGCTGCATGTGTCCCTGATATTTACACTGGCAAGATTTGTATCCAGCTGAACGTGTCCCTGATAATTACTCTGGCAAGAGGTGCATCCAGCTGCAGGTGACCCTGATAATCACATCAGCCAGAGGTGCATCCAGCTGCATGTGTCCCTGATAACTACTCTGGCAAGAGGTGCATCCAACTTCAAGTATTGCTGATAATTACATTGGCAAGAGTTGTATCCAGCTGTATGTGTCCATGATAATTACACTGGCAAGAGGTGCATCCAGCTGCACATATCCCTGATTAGTACTCTGGCAAGAGGTGCATCCAGCTGCACGTGTCCCTGATAATTACTCCGGCAAGAGGAACATCCAGCTACACGTGTCCTAGATAATTACTCTGGCAAGAATTACATCCAGCTGCAAGTGACCCTGATAATTACACTGGCCAGAGGTGCATTCAGCTGCATGTGTCCCTGATAATTAATCTGGCAAGATTTGCATCCAGCTGAACGTGTCCCTGATAATTACTCCGGCAAGAGGTGCATCCAGTTGCACGTGTCCCTGATAATTACTCCGGCAAGAGGTGCATCCAGCTGCACGGGTCCCTGATAATTACTCTGGCAAGAGGTGCATCCAGCTGGAGGTGACCCTGATAATTACACTGGCCAGAGGTGCATCCAGCTGCAAGTGAACCTTATAATTACAGCGGCAAGAGTTACATCCAGCTGCAAGTGACCCTGAGAATTACTCCGGCAAGAGGTGCATCCAGCTGCATGTATCCCTGATAATTACTCTGGCAAGAGTTGCATCCAGCTGCACATGTCCCTGATAATTACTCCGGCAAGAGGTGCATCCACCTGCCTGTGTCCCTGATAATTACTCCGGCAAGAGGAGCATCCAGCTACACGTGTCCCTGATAATTACTACACCCTGATAATTACACCGGCCTGAGGTGCATCCAGCTGCATGTGTCCCTGATATTTACACTGGCAAGATTTGCATCCAGCTGAACGTGTCCCTGATAATTACTCTGTCAAGAGGTGCATCCAGCTGCAGGTGACCCTGATAATTACACTGGCCAGAGGTGCATCCAGCTGCATGTGTCCCTGATAATTAATCTGGCAAGATTTGCATCCAGCTGAACGTGTCCCCGATAATTACTCCGGCAAGAGGTGCATCCAGCTGCACATGACCCTGATAATTACTCCGGCAAGAGGTGCATCCAGCTGCACGGGTCCCTGATAATTACTCTGGCAAGAGGTGCATCCAGCTGCAGGTGATCCTGATAATTACACCAGCCAGAGGTGCATCCAGCTGCATGTGTCCCTGATAATTACTCTGGCAAGTGGTGCATCCAACTTCAAGTATTGCTGATAATTACATTGGCAAGAGTTGTATACAGCTGTATGTGTCCATGATAATTACGCTGGCAAGAGGTGCATCCAGCTGCACGTATCCCTGATAAGTACTCTGGCAAGAGGTGAATCCAACTGCATGTGTCCCTGATAATTACAGTGGCCAAAGGTGCATCCAGCCGCACGTGTCCCTGATAATTACAAAGACAAGAGGTGCATCCAGCTGCATGTGACCTTATAAAAACAGCAGCAAGAGTTACAACCAGCTGAAAGTGACCCTGATAATTACTCCGGCAAGAGTTACATCCAGCTGCAAGTGACCCTGAGAATTACTCCGGCAAGAGGTGCATCCAGCTGCATGTATCCCTGATAATTACTCTGGCAAGAGTTGCATCCAGCTGCACATGTCCCTGATAATTACTCCGGCAAGAGGTGCATCCACCTGCATGTGTCCCTGATAATTACTCCGGCAAGAGGAGCATCCAGCTACACGTGTCCCTGATAATTACTACACCCTGATAATTACACCGGCCAGAGGTGCATCCAGCTGCATGTGTCCCTGATATTTACACTGGCAAGATTTGCAACCAGCTGAACGTGTCCCTGATAATTACTCTGGCAAGAGGTGCATCCAGCTGCAGGTGACCCTGACAATCACATCAGCCAGAGGTGCATCCAGCTGCATGTGTCCCTGATAACTACTCTGGCAAGAGGTGCATCCAACTTCAAGTATTGCTGATAATTACATTGGCAAGAGTTGTATCCAGCTGTATGTGTCCATGATAATTACACTGGCAAGAGGTGCATCCAGCTGCACGTATCCCTGATAAGTACTCTGGCAAGAGGTGCATCCAGCTGCACGTGTCCCTGATAATTACTCCGGCAAGAGGAACATCCAGCTACACATGTCCCAGATAATTACTCTGGCAAGAATTACATCCAGCTGCAAGTGACCCTGATAATTACACTGGCCAGAGGTGCATCCAGCTGCATGTGTCCCTGATAATTAATCTGGCAAGATTTGCATCCAGCTGAACGTGTCCCTGATAATTACTCCGGCAAGAGGTGCATCCAGCTGCACGTGTCCCTGATAATTACTCCGGCAAGAGGTGCATCCAGCTGCACGGGTCCCTGATAATTACTCTGGCAAGAGGTGTATCCAGCTGCAGGTGATCCTGATAATTACACCAGCCAGAGGTGCATCCAGCTGCATGTGTCCCTGATAATTAGTCTGGCAAGTGGAGCATCCAACTTCAAGTATTGCTGATAATTACATTGGCAAGAGTTGTATCCAGCTGTATGTGTCCATGATAATTACGCCTGCAAGAGGTGCATCCAGCTGCACGTATCCCTGATAAGTACTCTGGCAAGAGGTGTATCCAGCTGCACGTGTCCCTGATAATTACAGCGGCCAAAGGTGCATCCAGCCGCACGTGTCCCTGATAATTACAAAGACAAGAGGTGCATCCAGCTGCATGTGACCTTATAAATACAGCAGCAAAAGTTACAGCCAGCTGAAAGTGACCCTGATAATTACTCCGGCAAGAGGTGCATCCAGCTGCATGTGTCCCTGATAATTATTCCGGCAAGAGGTGCCTCCAGCTGTACGTTTTCCTGATATTTTCAAAGACAAGAGGTGGATCCAGCTGCATTTTTCCCTGATAATTACTCTGGTAAGAGGTGCATCCAGCTGCAAGTGAACATTATAATTACACCGGCCAGAGGTGCATCTAGCTGCATGTGTCCCTGATAATTACACTGGCAAGAGGTGCATCCAGCTGCAGGTGACCCTGATAATTACATCAGCCAGAGGTGCATCCAGCTGCATGTGTCCCTGATAATTACTCTGGATAGGAGGTGCATCCAACTTCAAGTATCGCTGATAATTACACTGGCAAGACTTGCATGCAGCTGTATGTGTCCATGATAATTACACTGGCAAGAGGTGCATCCAGCTCCACGTGTCCCTGATAATTAAAAAGACAAGAGGTGCATCCATCTGCACGTGTCCCTGATAATTACTCTGGCAAGAGGTGCATGCAGCTGTACGTTTCCCTGATCATTACTATGGTAAGAGGTGCATCCAGCTGCAGGTGACCCTGATAATTACACTGGCCAGAGGTGCATCCAGCTGCAAGTGAACCTTATAATTACAGCGGCAAGAGTTACATCCAGCTGCAAGTGACCCTGAGAATTACTCCGGCAAGAGTTGCATCCAGCTGCATGTGTCCCTGATAATTATTCCGGCAAGTAATGCATCCAGCTGTGCGTGTCCCTGATAATTACAGTGGCAAGAGGTGCATCCAGCTGCACATGTCCCTGATAATTACTCCGGCAAGAGGTGCATCCAGCTGCATGTGTCCCTGATAATTACTCCGGCAAGAGGAGCAACCAGCTACACGTGTCCCTGATAATTACTCCACCCTGATAATTACACCGGCCAGAGGTGCATCCAGCTGCATGTGTCCCTGATAGTTACACTGGCAAGATTTGCATCCAGCTGCAGGTGACCCTGATAATTACATCAGCCAGAGGTGCATCCAACTGCATGTGTCCCTGATAATTACTCTGGATAAGAGGTGCATGCAACTTCAAGTATCGCTGATAATTACACTAGCAAGAGTTGTATCCAGCTGTATGTGTCCATGATAATTACACTGGAAAGAGGTGCATCCAGCTGCACGTATCCCTGATAAGTCCTCTGTCAAGATGTGCATCGAGCTGCACGTGTCCCTGATAATTACTCCGGCAAGAGGTGCATCCAGCTGCAAGTGACCCTGATAATTACACTGGCAAGAGGTTTATCCAGCTGCAAGTGACCCTGATAATTACACCAGCAAGAGGTGCATCCAGCTGCATGTGTCCCTGATAATTACTCCGGCAAGAGGAGCATCCACCTACACTTGTCCCTGATAATTACTCCACACTGATAATTACACCGGCCAGAGGTGCATACAGCTGCATGTGTCCTTGATAATTACACTGGCAAGATTTGCATCCAGCTGAACGTGTCCCTGATAATGACTCCGGCAAGAGGTGCATCCAGCTGCAAGTGTCCCTGATAATTACTCTGGGAAGAGGTGCATCCAGCTGCAAGTGAACATTATAATTACACCGGCAAGAGGTGCATCCAGCTGCACGTGTCCCTGATAATTACTCCGGCAAGAGGTGCATCCAGCTGCAAGTGAACATTATAATTACACCGGCAAGAGGTGCATCCAGCTGCACGTGTCCCTGATAATTATTCCGGCAAGAGGTGCATCTAGCTGCATGTGTCCCTGATAATTACACTGGCAAGAGGTGCATCCAGCTGCAGGAGACCCTGATAATTACATCAGCCAGAGGTGCATCCAGCTGCATGTGTCCCTGATAATTACTCTGGATAAGAGGTGCATCCAACTTCAAGTATCGCTGATAATTACACTGGCAAGAGTTGCATGAAGCTGTATGTGTCCATGATAATTACACTGGCAAGAGGTGCATCCAGCTGCAAGTGACCCTGATAATTACTCCGGCAAGAGGTGCATCCATTTGCACGTGTCCCTGATAAATACAAAGACTAGAGGTGCATCCAGCTGCACATGTCCCTGATAATTACTCCGGCAAGAGGTGTATCCAGCTGCAAGTGACCCTGATAATTACACTGGCAAGAGGTGAATCCAGCTGCACGTGTCCCTGATAATTATACCGGCAAGAGGTTCATCCAGCTGCAAGTGACGCTGATAATTACACCAGCAAGAGGTGCATCCAGCTGCATGTGTCCCTGATAATTACACTTGCAAGATTTGCATCCAGCTGCAGGTGACCCTGATAATTACATCAGCCAGAGGTGCATCCAGCTGCATGTGTCCCTGATAATTACTCTGGCAAGAGGTGCATCCAACTTCAAGTATCGCTCATAATTATACTGGCAAGAGTTGTATCCAGCTGTATGTGTCCATGATAATTACACTGGCAAGAGGAACATCCAGCTACACGTGCCCCAGATAATTACTCTGGCAAGAATTACATCCAGCTGCAAGTGACCCTGATAATTACACTGGCCAGAGGTGCATCCAGCTGCATGTGACCCTGATAATTACACCGGCCAGAGGTGCATCCAGCTGCATGTGTCCCTGATAATTAATCTGGCAATATTTGCATCCAGCTGAACGTGTCCCTGATAATTACTCCGGCAAGAGGTGCATCCAGCTGCACGTGTCCCTGATAATTACTCTGGCAAGAGGTGCATCCAGCTGCACGTGTCCCTGATCATTAATATGGTAAGAGGTGCATCCAGCTGCAGGTGACCCTGATAATTACACTGGCCAGAGGTGCATCCAGCTGCAAGTGAACCTTATAATTGCAGCGGCAAGAGTTACATCCAGCTGCAAGTGACCCTGAGAATTACTCCGGCAAGAGGTTCATCTAGCTGCATGTGTCCTTGATAATTATTCGTGCAAGAGATGCATCCAGCTGTGCGTGTCCCTGATAATTACAGTGGCAAGAGGTACATCGAGCTGCACATGTCCCTGATAATTACTCCGGCAAGAGGTTCATCCAGCTGCATGTGTCCCTGATAATTACTCCGGCAAGAGGAGCAACCAGCTACACGTGTCCCTGATAATTACTCCACGCTGATAATTACACCGGCCAGAGGTGCATCCAGCTGCATGTGTCCCTGATAATTACACTGGCAAGATTTGCATCCAGCTGAACGTGTCCCTGATAATTACTCCGGCAAGAGGTGCATCCAGCTGCACGTGTCCCTGATAATTACTCTGGCAAGTGGTGCATCCAGCTGCACGTGTCCCGGATCATTACTATGGTAAGAGGTGCATCCAGCTGGAGGTGACCCTGATAATTACACTGGCCAGAGGTGCATCCAGCTGCAAGTGAACCTTATAATTACAGCGGCAAGAGTTACATCCAGCTGCAAGTGACACTGAGAATTACTCCGGCAAGAGGTGCATCCAGCTGCATGTATCCCTGATAATTACTCTGGCAAGAGTTGCATCCAGCTGCACATGTCCCTGATAATTACTCCGGCAAGAGGTGCATCCACCTGCATGTGTCCCTGATAATTACTCCGGCAAGAGGAGCATCCAGCTACACGTGTCCCTGATAATTACACCGGCCTGAGGTGCATCCAGCTGCATGTGTCCCTGATATTTACACTGGCAAGATTTGCATCCAGCTGAACGTGTCCCTGATAATTAATCTGGCAAGATTTGCATCCAGCTGCAGGTGACCCTGATAATTACATCAGCCACAGGTGCATCCAGCTGCATGTGTCCCTGATAATTACTCTGGCAAGAGGTGCATCCAACTTCAAGTATCGCTGATAATTACACTGGCAAGAGTTGTATCCAGCTGTATGTGTCCATGATAATTACACTGGCAAGAGGTGCATCCAGCTGCACGTATCCCTGATAAGTCCTCTGGCAAGATGTGCATCGAGCTGCACGTGTCCCTGATAATAACTCCGGCAAGAGGTGCATCCAGCTGCAAGTGACCCTGATAATTAAACTGGCAAGAGGTGAATCCAGCTACACGTGTCCCTGATAATTACACCGGCAAGAGGTTTATCCAGCTGCAAGTGACCCTAATAATTACACCAGCAAGAGGTGCATCCAGCTGCATGTGTCCCTGATAATTACTCCTGCAAGAGGAGCATCCACCTACACTTGTCCCTGATAATTACTCCACGCTGATAATTACACCGGCCAGAGGTGCATCCAGCTGCATGTGTCCCTGATAATTACACTGGCAAGATTTGCATCCAGCTGCAGGTGACCCTGATAATTACATGAGCCAGAGCTGCATCCAGCTGCATGTGTCCCTGATAATTACTCTGGCAAGAGGTGCATCCAACTTCAAGTATCGCTGATAATTACACTAGCAAGAGTTGTATCCAGCTGTATGTGTCCATGATAATTACACTGGCAGGAGGTGCATCCAGCTGCACGTATCCCTGATAAGTCCTCTGTCAAGATGTGCATCGAGCTGCACGTGTCCCTGATAATTACTCCGGCAAGAGGTGCATCCAGCTGCAAGTGACCCTGATAATTAAACTGGCAAGAGGTGAATCCAGCTACACGTGTCCCTGATAATTACACCGGCAAGAGGTTTATCCAGCTGCAAGTGACCCTGATAATTACACCAGCAAGAGGTGCATCCAGCTGCATGTGTCCCTGATAATTACTCCGGCAAGAGGAGCATCCCCCTACACTTGTCCCTGATAATTACTCCACGCTGATAATTGCACCGGCCAGAGGTGCATCCAGCTGCATGTGTCCTTGATAATTACACTGGCAAGATTTGCATCCAGCTGAACGTGTCCCTGATAATGACTCCGGCAAGAGGTGCATCCAGCTGCAAGTGTCCCTGATAATTAGTCTGGGAAGAGGTGCATCCAGCTGCATGTGTCCCTGATAATTACACTGGCAAGAGGTGCATCCAGCTGCAGGAGACCCTGATAATTACATCAGCCAGAGGTGCATCCAGCTGCATGTGTCCCTGATAATTACTCTGGATAAGAGGTGCATCCAACTTCAAGTATCGCTGATAATTACACTGGCAAGAGTTGCATGAAGCTGTATGTGTCCATGATAATTACACTGGCAAGAGGTGCATCCAGCTGCAAGTGACCCTGATAATTACTCCGGCAAGAGGTGCATCCATTTGCACGTGTCCCTGATAAATACAAAGACTAGAGGTGCATCCAGCTGCACATGTCCCTGATAATTACTCCGGCAAGAGGTGTATCCAGCTGCAAGTGACCCTGATAATTACACTGGCAAGAGGTGAATCCAGCTGCACGTGTCCCTGATAATTATACCGGCAAGAGGTTCATCCAGCTGCAAGTGACGCTGATAATTACACCAGCAAGAGGTGCATCCAGCTGCATGTGTCCCTGATAATTACACTTGCAAGATTTGCATCCAGCTGCAGGTGACCCTGATAATTACATCAGCCAGAGGTGCATCCAGCTGCATGTGTCCCTGATAATTACTCTGGCAAGAGGTGCATCCAACTTCAAGTATCGCTCATAATTATACTGGCAAGAGTTGTATCCAGCTGTATGTGTCCATGATAATTACACTGGCAAGAGGAACATCCAGCTACACGTGCCCCAGATAATTACTCTGGCAAGAATTACATCCAGCTGCAAGTGACCCTGATAATTACACTGGCCAGAGGTGCATCCAGCTGCATGTGACCCTGATAATTACACCGGCCAGAGGTGCATCCAGCTGCATGTGTCCCTGATAATTAATCTGGCAATATTTGCATCCAGCTGAACGTGTCCCTGATAATTACTCCGGCAAGAGGTGCATCCAGCTGCACGTGTCCCTGATAATTACTCTGGCAAGAGGTGCATCCAGCTGCACGTGTCCCTGATCATTAATATGGTAAGAGGTGCATCCAGCTGCAGGTGACCCTGATAATTACACTGGCCAGAGGTGCATCCAGCTGCAAGTGAACCTTATAATTACAGTGGCAAGAGGTACATCGAGCTGCACATGTCCCTGATAATTACTCCGGCAAGAGGTTCATCCAGCTGCATGTGTCCCTGATAATTACTCCGGCAAGAGGAGCAACCAGCTACACGTGTCCCTGATAATTACTCCACGCTGATAATTACACCGGCCAGAGGTGCATCCAGCTGCATGTGTCCCTGATAATTACACTGGCAAGATTTGCATCCAGCTGAACGTGTCCCTGATAATTACTCCGGCAAGAGGTGCATCCAGCTGCACGTGTCCCTGATAATTACTCTGGCAAGTGGTGCATCCAGCTGCACGTGTCCCGGATCATTACTATGGTAAGAGGTGCATCCAGCTGGAGGTGACCCTGATAATTACACTGGCCAGAGGTGCATCCAGCTGCAAGTGAACCTTATAATTACAGCGGCAAGAGTCACATCCAGCTGCAAGTGACCCTGAGAATTACTCCGGCAAGAGGTGCATCCAGCTGCATGTATCCCTGATAATTACTCTGGCAAGAGTTGCATCCAGCTGCACATGTCCCTGATAATTACTCCGGCAAGAGGTGCATCCACCTGCATGTGTCCCTGATAATTACTCCGGCAAGAGGAGCATCCAGCTACACGTGTCCCTGATAATTACACCGGCCTGAGGTGCATCCAGATGCATGTGTCCCTGATATTTACACTGGCAAGATTTGCATCCAGCTGAACGTGTCCCTGATAATTAATCTGGCAAGATTTGCATCCAGCTGCAGGTGACCCTGATAATTACATCAGCCACAGGTGCATCCAGCTGCATGTGTCCCTGATAATTACTCTGGCAAGAGGTGCATCCAACTTCAAGTATCGCTGATAATTACACTGGCAAGAGTTGTATCCAGCTGTATGTGTCCATGATAATTACACTGGCAAGAGGTGCATCCAGCTGCACGTATCCCTGATAAGTCCTCTGGCAAGATGTGCATCGAGCTGCACGTGTCCCTGATAATAACTCCGGCAAGAGGTGCATCCAGCTGCAAGTGACCCTGATAATTAAACTGGCAAGAGGTAAATCCAGCTACACGTGTCCCTGATAATTACACCGGCAAGAGGTTTATCCAGCTGCAAGTGACCCTAATAATTACACCAGCAAGAGGTGCATCCAGCTGCATGTGTCCCTGATAATTACTCCTGCAAGAGGAGCATCCACCTACACTTGTCCCTGATAATTACTCCACGCTGATAATTACACCGGCCAGAGGTGCATCCAGCTGCATGTGTCCCTGATAATTACACTGGCAAGATTTGCATCCAGCTGCAGGTGACCCTGATAATTACATGAGCCAGAGCTGCATCCAGCTGCATGTGTCCCTGATAATTACTCTGGCAAGAGGTGCATCCAACTTCAAGTATCGCTGATAATTACACTAGCAAGAGTTGTATCCAGCTGTATGTGTCCATGATAATTACACTGGCAGGAGGTTCATCCAGCTGCACGTATCCCTGATAAGTCCTCTGTCAAGATGTGCATCGAGCTGCACGTGTCCCTGATAATTACTCCGGCAAGAGGTGCATCCAGCTGCAAGTGACCCTGATAATTAAACTGGCAAGAGGTGAATCCAGCTACACGTGTCCCTGATAATTACACCGGCAAGAGGTTTATCCAGCTGCAAGTGACCCTGATAATTACACCAGCAAGAGGTGCATCCAGCTGCATGTGTCCCTGATAATTACTCCGGCAAGAGGAGCATCCCCCTACACTTGTCCCTGATAATTACTCCACGCTGATAATTGCACCGGCCAGAGGTGCATCCAGCTGCATGTGTCCTTGATAATTACACTGGCAAGATTTGCATCCAGCTGAACGTGTCCCTGATAATGACTCCGGCAAGAGGTGCATCCAGCTGCAAGTGTCCCTGATAATTAGTCTGGGAAGAGGTGCATCCAGCTGCAAGTGAACATTATAATTACTCCGGCAAGAGGTGCATCTAGCTGCATGTGTCCCTGATAATTACACTGGCAAGAGGTGCATCCAGCTGCATGTGTCCCTGATAATTACAGCGGCAAGAGTTACATCCAGCTGCACGTTTTCCTGATAATTACAAAGACAAGAGGTGCATCCAGCTGCATGTGTCCCTGATAATTACACTGGCAAGAGGTGCGTCCAGCTGCAGGTGACCCTGATAATTACATCAGCCAGAGGTGCATCCAGCTGCATGTGTCCCTGATAATTACTCTGGATAAGAGGTGCATCCAACTTCAAGTATCGCTGATAATTACACTGGCAAGAGTTGCATGCAGCTGTATGTGTCCATGATAATTACACTGGCAAGAGGTGCATCCAGCTCCACGTGTCCCTGATAATTAAAAAGACAAGAGGTGCATCCATCTGCACGTGTCCCTGATAATTACTCTGGCAAGAGGTGCATCCAGCTGCACGTGTCCCTGATCATTACTATGGTAAGAGGTGCATCCAGCTGCAGGTGACCCTGATAATTACACTGGCCAGAGGTGCATCCAGCTGCAAGTGAACCTTATAATTACAGCGGCAAGAGTTACATCCAGCTTCAAGTGACCCTGAGAATTACTCCGGCAAGAGGTGCATCCAGCTGCATGTGTCCCTGATAATTATTCCGGCAAGTGATGCATCCAGCTGTGCGTGTCCCTGATAATTACAGTGGCAAGAGGTGCATCCAGCTGCACATGTCCCTGATAATTACTCCGGCAAGAGGTGCATCCAGCTGCATGTGTCCCTGATAATTACTCCGGCAAGAGGAGCAACCAGCTACACGTGTCCCTGATAATTACTCCACCCTGATAATTACACCGGCCAGAGGTGCATCCAGCTGCATGTGTCCCTGATAATTACACTGGCAAGATTTGCATCCAGCTGCAGGTGACCCTGATAATTACATCAGCCAGAGGTGCATCCAGCTGCATGTTTCCCTGATAATTAATCTGTCAAGAGGTGCATCCAACTTCAAGTATCGCTGATAATTACACTGGCAAGAGTTTTATCCAGCTGTATGTGTCCATGATAATTACACTGGCAAGAGGTGCATCCAGCTGCACGTATCCCCTATAAGTCCTCTGGCAAGATGTGCATCGAGCTGCACGTATCCCTGATAATTACTCCGGCAAGAGGTGCATCCAGCTGCAAGTGACCCTGATAATTACACTGGCAAGAGGTGAATCCAGCGACACGTGTCCCTGATAATTACACCGGCAAGAGGTTTATCCAGCTGCAAGTGACCCTGATAATTACACCAGCAAGATGTGCATCCAGCTGCATGTGTCCCTGATAATTACTCCGGCAAGAGGAGCATCCACCTACACTTGTCCCTGATAATTACTCCACCCTGATAATTACACCGGCCAGAGGTGCATCCAGCTGCAAGTGTCCTTGATAATTACACTGGCAAGATTTGCATCCAGCTGAACGTGTCCCTGATAATGACTCCGGCATGAGGTGCATCCAGCTGCAAGTGTCCCTGATAATTACTCTGGTAAGAGGTGCATCCAGCTGCAAGTGAACATTATAATTACACCGGCAAGAGGTGCATCCAGCTGCATGTGTCCCTGATAATTACACTGGCAAGAGGTGCATCCAGCTGCACGTGTCCCTGATCATTACTATGGTAAGAGGTGCATCCAGCTGCAGGTGACCCTGATAATTACACTGGCCAGAGGTGCATCCAGCTGCAAGTGAACCTTATAATTACAGCGGCAAGAGTTACATCCAGCTGCAAGTGACCCTGAGAATTACTCCGGAAAGAGGTGCATCCAGCTGCATGTGTCGCTGATAATTATTCCGGCAAGTGATGCATCCAGCTGTGCGTGTCCCTGATAATTACAGTGGCAAGAGGTGCATCCAACTGCACATGTCCCTGATAATTACTCCGGCAAGAGGTGCATCCAGCTGCATGTGTCCCTGATAATTACTCCGGCAAGAGGAGCAACCAGCTACACGTGTCCCTGATAATTACTCCACCCTGATAATTACTCTGGCAAGAGGAGCATCCACCTACACTTGTCCCTGATAATTGCTCCACCCTGATAATTACACCGACCAGAGGTGCATCCAGCTGCATGTGTCCTTGATAATTACACTGGCAAGATTTGCATCCAGCTGAACGTGTCCCTGATAATGACTCCGGCAAGAGGTGCCTCCAGCTGCAAGTGTCCCTGATAATTACTCTGGTAAGAGGTGCATCCAGCTGCAAGTGAACATTATAATTACACAGGCCAGAGGTGCATCCAGCTGCATGTGTCCCTGATAATTACACCGGCCAGAGGTGCATCCAGCTGCATGTGTCCTTGATAATTACACTGGCAGGATTTGCATCCAGCTGAACGTGTCCCTGATAATGACTCCGGCATGAGGTGCATCCAGCTGCAAGTGTCCCTGATAATTACTCTGGTAAGAGGTGCATCCAGCTGCAAGTGAACATTATAATTACACCGGCCAGAGGTGCATCCAGCTGCATGTGTCCCTGATAATTACACTGGCAAGAGGTGCATCCAGCTGCACGTGTCCCTGATCATTACTATGGTAAGAGGTGCATCCAGCTGCAGGTGACCCTGATAATTACACTGGCCAGAGGTGCATCCAGCTGCAAGTGAACCTTATAATTACAGCGGCAAGAATTACATCCAGCTGCAAGTGACCCTGAGAATTACTCCGGAAAGAGGTGCATCCAGCTGCATGTGTCCCTGATAATTATTCCGGCAAGTGATTCATCCAGCTGTGCGTGTCCCTGATAATTACAGTGGCAAGAGGTGAATCCAACTGCACATGTCCCTGATAATTACTCTGGCAAGAGGAGCATCCACCTACACTTGTCCCTGATAATTGCTCCACCCTGATAATTACACCGACCAGAGGTGCATCCAGCTGCATGTGTCCTTGATAATTACACTGGCAAGATTTGCATCCAGCTGAACGTGTCCCTGATAATGACTCCGGCAAGAGGTGCCTCCAGCTGCAAGTGTCCCTGATAATTACTCTGGTAAGAGGTGCATCCAGCTGCAAGTGAACATTATAATTACACCGGCCAGAGGTGCATCCAGCTGCATGTGTCCCTGATAATTACACTGGCAAGATTTGCATCCAGCTGAACGTATCCCTGATAATTACTCTGGTAAGAGGTGCATCCAGCTGCAGGTGACCCTGATAATTACATCAGCCAGAGGTGCATCCAGCTGCATGTGTCCCTGATAATTACTCTGGCAAGAGGTTCATCCAACTTCAAGTATTGCTGATAATTACATTGGCAAGAGTTGTATCCAGCTGTATGTGTCCATGATAATTACACTGGCAAGAGGTGCATCCAGCTGCACGTATCCCTGATAAGTACTCTGGCAAGAGGTGCATCCAGCTGCACGTGTCCCTGATAATTACTCCGGCAAGAGGAACATCCAGCTACACGTGTCCCAGATAATTACTCTGGCAAGAATTACATCCAGCTGCACGTGTCCCTGATAATTAAAAAGACAAGAGGTGCATCCATCTGCACGTGTCCCTGATAATTACTCTGGCAAGAGGTGCATCCAGCTGCACGTGTCCCTGATCATTACTATGGTAAGAGGTGCATCCAGCTGCAGGTGACCCTGATAATTACACTGGCCAGATTTGCATCCAGCTGCAAGTGAACCTTATAATTACAGCGGCAAGAGTTACATCCAGCTGCAAGTGACCCTGAGAATTACTCCGGCAAGAGGTGCATCCAGCTGCATGTGTCCCTGATAATTATTCCGGCAAGTGATGCATCAAGCTGTGCGTGTCCCTGATAATTACAGTGGCAAGAGGTGCATCCAGCTGCACATGTCCCTGATAATTACTCCGGCAAGAGGTGCATCCAGCTGCATGTGTCCCTGATAATTACTCCGGCAAGAGGAGCAACCAGCTACACGTGTCCCTGATAATTACTCCACCCTGATAATTACACCGGCCAGAGGTGCATCCAGCTGCATGTGTCCTTGATAATTACACTGGCAAGATTTGCACCCAGCTGCAGGTGACCCTGATAATTACATCAGCCAGAGGTGCATCCAGCTGCATGTGTCCCTGATAATTACTCTGGCAAGAAGTGCATCCAACTTCAAGTATCGCTGATAATTACACTGGCATGAGTTGTATCCAGCTGTATGTGTCCATGATAATTACACTGGCAAGAGGTGCATCCAGCTGCGCGTATCCCTGATAAGTCCTCTGGCAAGATGTGCATCGAGCTGCACGTGTCCCTGATAATTACTCCGGCAAGAGGTGCATCCAGCTGCAAGTGACCCTGATAATTACACTGGGAAGAGGTGAATCCAGCTACACGTGTCCCTGATAATTACACCGGCAAGAGGTTTATCCAGCTGCAAGTGACCCTGATAATTACACCAGCAAGAGGTGCATCCAGCTGCATGTGTCCCTGATAATTACTCCGGCAAGAGGAGCATCCACCTACACTTGTCCCTGATAATTACTCCACGCTGATAATTGCACCGGCCAGAGGTGCATCCAGCTGCATGTGTCCTTGATAATTACACTGGCAAGATTTGCATCCAGCTGAACGTGTCCCTGATAATGACTCCGGCAAGAGGTGCATCCAGCTGCAAGTGTCCCTGATAATTAGTCTGGGAAGAGGTGCATCCAGCTGCAAGTGAACATTATAATTACACCGGCCAGAGGAGCATCCAGCTGCACGTGTCCCTGATAATTACTCCGGCAAGAGGTGCATCTAGCTGCATGTGTCCCTGATAATTACACTGGCAAGAGGTGCATCCAGCTGCAAGTGTCCCTGATAATTACAGCGGCAAGAGTTACATCCAGCTGCACGTTTTCCTGATAATTACAAAGACAAGAGGTGCATCCAGCTGCATGTGTACCTGATAATTACTCTGGTAAGAGGTGCATCCAGCTGCAAGTGAACATTATAATTACACCGGCCAGAGGTGCATCTAGCTGCATGTGTCCCTGATAATTACACTGGCAAGAGGTGCGTCCAGCTGCAGGTGACCCTGATAATTACATCAGCCAGAGGTGCATCCAGCTGCATGTGTCCCTGATAATTACTCTGGATAAGAGGTGCATCCAACTTCAAGTATCGCTGATAATTACACTGGCAAGAGTTGCATGCAGCTGTATGTGTCCATGATAATTACACTGGCAAGAGGTGCATCCAGCTCCACGTGTCCCTGATAATTAAAAAGACAAGAGGTGCATCCATCTGCACGTGTCCCTGATAATTACTCTGGCAAGAGGTGCAT
The DNA here is from genome assembly GCF_036971445.1 of Narcine bancroftii. NCBI lineage: Eukaryota > Metazoa > Chordata > Chondrichthyes > Torpediniformes > Narcinidae > Narcine > Narcine bancroftii. Next base: position 39,016,784 of record NC_091481.1, read on the forward strand.
CCAGCTGCACGTGTCCCTGATCATTACTATGGTAAGAGGTGCATCCAGCTGCAGGTGACCCTGATAATTACACTGGCCAGAGGTGCATCCAGCTGCATGTGTCCCTGATAATTACACTGGCAAGATTTGCATCCAGCTGCAGGAGACCCTGATAATTACATCAGCCAGAGGTGCATCCAGCTGCATGTTTCCCTGATAATTAATCTGGCAAGAGGTGCATCCAACTTCAAGTATCGCTGATAATTACACTGGCAAGAGTTTTATCCAGCTGTATGTGTCCATGATAATTACACTGGCAAGAGGTGCATCCAGCTGCACGTATCCCCGATAAGTCCTCTGGCAAGATGTGCATCGAGCTGCACGTATCCCTGATAATTACTCCGGCAAGAGTTGCATCCAGCTGCAAGTGACCCTGATAATTACACTGGCAAGAGGTGAATCCAGCGACACGTGTCCCTGATAATTACACCGGCAAGAGGTTTATCCAGCTGCAAGTGACCCTGATAATTACACCAGCAAGAGGTGCATCCAGCTGCACATGTCCCTGATAATTACTCCGGCAAGAGGTGCATCCAGCTGCATGTGTCCCTGATAATTACTCCGGCAAGAGGAGCAACCAGCTACACGTGTCCCTGATAATTACTCCACCCTGATAATTACACCGGCCAGAGGTGCATCCAGCTGCATGTGTCCCTGATAATTACACTGGCAAGATTTGCATCCAGCTGCAGGTGACCCTGATAATTACATCAGCCAGAGGTGCATCCAGCTGCATGTTTCCCTGATAATTAATCTGGCAAGAGGTGCATCCAACTTCAAGTATCGCTGATAATTACACTGGCAAGAGTTTTATCCAGCTGTATGTGTCCATGATAATTACACTGGCAAGAGGTGCATCCAGCTGCACGTATCCCCGATAAGTCCTCTGGCAAGATGTGCATCGAGCTGCACGTATCCCTGATAATTACTCCGGCAAGAGGTGCATCCAGCTGCAAGTGACCCTGATAATTACACTGGCAAGAGGTGAATCCAGCGACACGTGTCCCTGATAATTACACCGGCAAGAGGTTTATCCAGCTGCAAGTGACCCTGATAATTACACCAGCAAGATGTGCATCCAGCTGCATGTGTCCCTGATAATTACTCCGGCAAGAGGAGCATCCACCTACACTTGTCCCTGATAATTACTCCACCCTGATAATTACACCGGCCAGAGGTGCATCCAGCTGCATGTGTCCTTGATAATTACACTGGCAAGATTTGCATCCAGCTGAACGTGTCCCTGATAATGACTCCGGCATGAGGTGCATCCAGCTGCAAGTGTCCCTGATAATTACTCTGGTAAGAGGTGCATCCAGCTGCAAGTGAACATTATAATTACACCGGCCAGAGGTGCATCCAGCTGCATGTGTCCCTGATAATTACACTGGCAAGAGGTGCATCCAGCTGCACGTGTCCCTGATCATTACTATGGTAAGAGGTGCATCCAGCTGCAGGTGACCCTGATAATTACACTGGCCAGAGGTGCATCCAGCTGCAAGTGAACCTTATAATTACAGCGGCAAGAGTTACATCCAGCTGCAAGTGACCCTGAGAATTACTCCGGAAAGAGGTGCATCCAGCTGCATGTGTCGCTGATAATTATTCCGGCAAGTGATGCATCCAGCTGTGCGTGTCCCTGATAATTACAGTGGCAAGAGGTGCATCCAACTGCACATGTCCCTGATAATTACTCCGGCAAGAGGTGCATCCAGCTGCATGTGTCCCTGATAATTACTCCGGCAAGAGGAGCAACCAGCTACACGTGTCCCTGATAATTACTCCACCCTGATAATTACTCTGGCAAGAGGAGCATCCACCTACACTTGTCCCTGATAATTGCTCCACCCTGATAATTACACCGACCAGAGGTGCATCCAGCTGCATGTGTCCTTGATAATTACACTGGCAAGATTTGCATCCAGCTGAACGTGTCCCTGATAATGACTCCGGCAAGAGGTGCCTCCAGCTGCAAGTGTCCCTGATAATTACTCTGGTAAGAGGTGCATCCAGCTGCAAGTGAACATTATAATTACACAGGCCAGAGGTGCATCCAGCTGCATGTGTCCCTGATAATTACACCGGCCAGAGGTGCATCCAGCTGCATGTGTCCTTGATAATTACACTGGCAGGATTTGCATCCAGCTGAACGTGTCCCTGATAATGACTCCGGCATGAGGTGCATCCAGCTGCAAGTGTCCCTGATAATTACTCTGGTAAGAGGTGCATCCAGCTGCAAGTGAACATTATAATTACACCGGCCAGAGGTGCATCCAGCTGCATGTGTCCCTGATAATTACACTGGCAAGAGGTGCATCCAGCTGCACGTGTCCCTGATCATTACTATGGTAAGAGGTGCATCCAGCTGCAGGTGACCCTGATAATTACACTGGCCAGAGGTGCATCCAGCTGCAAGTGAACCTTATAATTACAGCGGCAAGAATTACATCCAGCTGCAAGTGACCCTGAGAATTACTCCGGAAAGAGGTGCATCCAGCTGCATGTGTCCCTGATAATTATTCCGGCAAGTGATGCATCCAGCTGTGCGTGTCCCTGATAATTACAGTGGCAAGAGGTGAATCCAACTGCACATGTCCCTGATAATTACTCTGGCAAGAGGAGCATCCACCTACACTTGTCCCTGATAATTGCTCCACCCTGATAATTACACCGACCAGAGGTGCATCCAGCTGCATGTGTCCTTGATAATTACACTGGCAAGATTTGCATCCAGCTGAACGTGTCCCTGATAATGACTCCGGCAAGAGGTGCCTCCAGCTGCAAGTGTCCCTGATAATTACTCTGGTAAGAGGTGCATCCAGCTGCAAGTGAACATTATAATTACACCGGCCAGAGGTGCATCCAGCTGCATGTGTCCCTGATAATTACACTGGCAAGATTTGCATCCAGCTGAACGTATCCCTGATAATTACTCTGGTAAGAGGTGCATCCAGCTGCAGGTGACCCTGATAATTACATCAGCCAGAGGTGCATCCAGCTGCATGTGTCCCTGATAATTACTCTGGCAAGAGGTTCATCCAACTTCAAGTATTGCTGATAATTACATTGGCAAGAGTTGTATCCAGCTGTATGTGTCCATGATAATTACACTGGCAAGAGGTGCATCCAGCTGCACGTATCCCTGATAAGTACTCTGGCAAGAGGTGCATCCAGCTGCACGTGTCCCTGATAATTACTCCGGCAAGAGGAACATCCAGCTACACGTGTCCCAGATAATTACTCTGGCAAGAATTACATCCAGCTGCACGTGTCCCTGATAATTAAAAAGACAAGAGGTGCATCCATCTGCACGTGTCCCTGATAATTACTCTGGCAAGAGGTGCATCCAGCTGCACGTGTCCCTGATCATTACTATGGTAAGAGGTGCATCCAGCTGCAGGTGACCCTGATAATTACACTGGCCAGATTTGCATCCAGCTGCAAGTGAACCTTATAATTACAGCGGCAAGAGTTACATCCAGCTGCAAGTGACCCTGAGAATTACTCCGGCAAGAGGTGCATCCAGCTGCATGTGTCCCTGATAATTATTCCGGCAAGTGATGCATCAAGCTGTGCGTGTCCCTGATAATTACAGTGGCAAGAGGTGCATCCAGCTGCACATGTCCCTGATAATTACTCCGGCAAGAGGTGCATCCAGCTGCATGTGTCCCTGATAATTACTCCGGCAAGAGGAGCAACCAGCTACACGTGTCCCTGATAATTACTCCACCCTGATAATTACACCGGCCAGAGGTGCATCCAGCTGCATGTGTCCTTGATAATTACACTGGCAAGATTTGCACCCAGCTGCAGGTGACCCTGATAATTACATCAGCCAGAGGTGCATCCAGCTGCATGTGTCCCTGATAATTACTCTGGCAAGAAGTGCATCCAACTTCAAGTATCGCTGATAATTACACTGGCATGAGTTGTATCCAGCTGTATGTGTCCATGATAATTACACTGGCAAGAGGTGCATCCAGCTGCGCGTATCCCTGATAAGTCCTCTGGCAAGATGTGCATCGAGCTGCACGTGTCCCTGATAATTACTCCGGCAAGAGGTGCATCCAGCTGCAAGTGACCCTGATAATTACACTGGGAAGAGGTGAATCCAGCTACACGTGTCCCTGATAATTACACCGGCAAGAGGTTTATCCAGCTGCAAGTGACCCTGATAATTACACCAGCAAGAGGTGCATCCAGCTGCATGTGTCCCTGATAATTACTCCGGCAAGAGGAGCATCCACCTTCACTTGTCTCTGATAATTACTCCACGCTGATAATTGCACCGGCCAGAGGTGCATCCAGCTGCATGTGTCCTTGATAATTACACTGGCAAGATTTGCATCCAGCTGAACGTGTCCCTGATAATGACTCCGGCAAGAGGTGCATCCAGCTGCAAGTGTCCCTGATAATTAGTCTGGGAAGAGGTGCATCCAGCTGCAAGTGAACATTATAATTACACCGGCCAGAGGAGCATCCAGCTGCACGTGTCCCTGATAATTACTCCGGCAAGAGGTGCATCTAGCTGCATGTGTCCCTGATAATTACACTGGCAAGAGGTGCATCCAGCTGCAAGTGTCCCTGATAATTACAGCGGCAAGAGTTACATCCAGCTGCACGTTTTCCTGATAATTACAAAGACAAGAGGTGCATCCAGCTGCATGTGTACCTGATAATTACTCTGGTAAGAGGTGCATCCAGCTGCAAGTGAACATTATAATTACACCGGCCAGAGGTGCATCTAGCTGCATGTGTCCCTGATAATTACACTGGCAAGAGGTGCGTCCAGCTGCAGGTGACCCTGATAATTACATCAGCCAGAGGTGCATCCAGCTGCATGTGTCCCTGATAATTACTCTGGATAAGAGGTGCATCCAACTTCAAGTATCGCTGATAATTACACTGGCAAGAGTTGCATGCAGCTGTATGTGTCCATGATAATTACACTGGCAAGAGGTGCATCCAGCTCCACGTGTCCCTGATAATTAAAAAGACAGGAGGTGCATCCATCTGCACGTGTCCCTGATAATTACTCTGGCAAGAGGTGCATCCAGCTGCACGTGTCCCTGATCATTACTATGGTAAGAGGTGCATCCAGCTGCAGGTGACCCTGATAATTACACTGGCCAGAGGTGCATCCAGCTGCATGTGTCCCTGATAATTACACTGGCAAGATTTGCATCCAGCTGCAGGAGACCCTGATAATTACATCAGCCAGAGGTGCATCCAGCTGCATGTTTCCCTGATAATTAATCTGGCAAGAGGTGCATCCAACTTCAAGTATCGCTGATAATTACACTGGCAAGAGTTTTATCCAGCTGTATGTGTCCATGATAATTACACTGGCAAGAGGTGCATCCAGCTGCACGTATCCCCGATAAGTCCTCTGGCAAGATGTGCATCGAGCTGCACGTATCCCTGATAATTACTCCGGCAAGAGTTGCATCCAGCTGCAAGTGACCCTGATAATTACACTGGCAAGAGGTGAATCCAGCGACACGTGTCCCTGATAATTACACCGGCAAGAGGTTTATCCAGCTGCAAGTGACCCTGATAATTACACCAGCAAGATGTGCATCCAGCTGCATGTGTCCCTGATAATTACTCCGGCAAGAGGAGCATCCACCTACACTTGTCCCTGATAATTACTCCACCCTGATAATTACACCGGCCAGAGGTGCATCCAGCTGCATGTGTCCTTGATAATTACACTGGCAGGATTTGCATCCAGCTGAACGTGTCCCTGATAATGACTCCGGCATGAGGTGCATCCAGCTGCAAGTGTCCCTGATAATTACTCTGGTAAGAGGTGCATCCAGCTGCAAGTGAACATTATAATTACACCGGCCAGAGGTGCATCCAGCTGCATGTGTCCCTGATAATTACACTGGGAAGAGGTGCATCCAGCTGCACGTGTCCCTGATCATTACTATGGTAAGAGGTGCATCCAGCTGCAGGTGACCCTGATAATTACACTGGCCAGAGGTGCATCCAGCTGCAAGTGAACCTTATAATTACAGGGGCAAGAATTACATCCAGCTGCAAGTGACCCTGAGAATTACTCCGGAAAGAGGTGCATCCAGCTGCATGTGTCCCTGATAATTATTCCGGCAAGTGATGCATCCAGCTGTGCGTGTCCCTGATAATTACAGTGGCAAGAGGTGAATCCAACTGCACATGTCCCTGATAATTACTCTGGCAAGAGGAGCATCCACCTACACTTGTCCCTGATAATTGCTCCACCCTGATAATTACACCGACCAGAGGTGCATCCAGCTGCATGTGTCCTTGATAATTACACTGGCAAGATTTGCATCCAGCTGAACGTGTCCCTGATAATGACTCCGGCAAGAGGTGCCTCCAGCTGCAAGTGTCCCTGATAATTACTCTGGTAAGAGGTGCATCCAGCTGCAAGTGAACATTATAATTACACCGGCCAGAGGTGCATCCAGCTGCATGTGTCCCTGATAATTACACTGGCAAGATATGCATCCAGCTGAACGTATCCCTGATAATTACTCTGGTAAGAGGTGCATCCAGCTGCAGGTGACCCTGATAATTACATCAGCCAGAGGTGCATCCAGCTGCATGTGTCCCTGATAATTACTCTGGCAAGAGGTTCATCCAACTTCAAGTATTGCTGATAATTACATTGGCAAGAGTTGTATCCAGCTGTATGTGTCCATGATAATTACACTGGCAAGAGGTGCATCCAGCTGCACGTATCCCTGATAAGTACTCTGGCAAGAGGTGCATCCAGCTGCACGTGTCCCTGATAATTACTCCGGCAAGAGGAACATCCAGCTACACGTGTCCCAGATAATTACTCTGGCAAGAATTACATCCAGCTGCACGTGTCCATGATAATTAAAAAGACAAGAGGTGCATCCATCTGCACGTGTCCCTGATAATTACTCTGGCAAGAGGTGCATCCAGCTGCACGTGTCCCTGATCATTACTATGGTAAGAGGTGCATCCAGCTGCAGGTGACCCTGATAATTACACTGGCCAGATTTGCATCCAGCTGCAAGTGAACCTTATAATTACAGCGGCAAGAGTTACATCCAGCTGCAAGTGACCCTGAGAATTACTCCGGCAAGAGGTGCATCCAGCTGCATGTGTCCCTGATAATTATTCCGGCAAGTGATGCATCAAGCTGTGCGTGTCCCTGATAATTACAGTGGCAAGAGGTGCATCCAGCTGCACATGTCCCTGATAATTACTCCGGCAAGAGGTGCATCCAGCTGCATGTGTCCCTGATAATTACTCCGGCAAAAGGAGCAACCAGCTACACGTGTCCCTGATAATTACTCCACCCTGATAATTACACCGGCCAGAGGTGCATCCAGCTGCATGTGTCCTTGATAATTACACTGGCAAGATTTGCATCCAGCTGCAGGTGACCCTGATAATTACATCAGCCAGAGGTGCATCCAGCTGCATGTGTCCCTGATAATTACTCTGGCAAGAAGTGCATCCAACTTCAAGTATTGCTGATAATTACACTGGCATGAGTTGTATCCAGCTGTATGTGTCCATGATAATTACACTGGCAAGAGGTGCATCCAGCTGCGCGTATCCCTGATAAGTCCTCTGGCAAGATGTGCATCGAGCTGCACGTGTCCCTGATAATTACTCCGGCAAGAGGTGCATCCAGCTGCAAGTGACCCTGATAATTACACTGGCAAGAGGTGAATCCAGCGACACGTGTCCCTGATAATTACACCGGCAAGAGGTTTATCCAGCTGCAAGTGACCCTGATAATTACACCAGCAAGAGGTGCATCCAGCTGCATGTGTCCCTGATAATTACTCCGGCAAGAGGAGCATCCACCTACACTTGTCCCTGATAATTACTCCACCCTGATAATTACACCGGCCAGAGGTGCATCCAGCTGCATGTGTCCCTGATAATTACACTGGCAAGAGGTGCATCCAGCTGCACGTGTCCCTGATCATTACTATGGTAAGAGGTGCATCCAGCTGCAGGTGACCCTGATAATTACACTGGCCAGAGGTGCATCCAGCTGCAAGTGAACCTTATAATTACAGCGGCAAGAGTTACATCCAGCTGCAAGTGACCCTGAGAATTACTCCGGCAAGAGGTGCATCCAGCTGCATGTGTCCCTGATAATTATTCCGGCAAGTGATGCATCCAGCTGTGCGTGTCCCTGATAATTACAGTGGCAAGAGGTGCATCCAACTGCACATGTCCCTGATAATTACTCTGGCAAGAGGAGCATCCACCTACACTTGTCCCTGATAATTGCTCCACCCAGATAATTACACCGGCCAGAGGTGCATCCAGCTGCACGTGTCCTTGATAATTACACTGGCAAGATTTGCATCCAGCTGAACGTGTCCCTGATAATGACTCCGGCAAGAGGTGCATCCAGCTGCAAGTGTCCCTGATAATTTCTCTGGTAAGAGGTGCATCCAGCTGCAAGTGAACATTATAATTACACCTGCCAGAGGTGCATCCAGCTGCATGTTTCCCTGATAATTACACCCTGAGGTGCATCCAGCTGCATGTGTCCTTGATAATTACACGGGCAAGATTTGCATCCAGCTGAACGTGTCCCTGATAATGACTCCGGCAAGAGGTGCATCCAGCTGCAAGTGTCCCTGATAATTACTCTGGTAAGAGGTGCATCCAGCTGCAAGTGAACATTATAATTACACCGGCCAGAGGTGCATCCAGCTGCATGTGTCCCTGATAATTACACTGGCAAGATTTGCATCCAGCTGAACGTATCCCTGATAATTACTCTGGTAAGAGGTGCATCCAGCTGCAGGTGACCCTGATAATTACATCAGCCAGAGGTGCATCCAGCTGCATGTGTCCCGGATAATTACTCTGGCAAGAGGTGCATCCAACTTCAAGTATTGCTGATAATTACATTGGCAAGAATTGTATCCAGCTGTATGTGTCCATGATAATTACACTGGCAAGAGGTGCATCCAGCTGCACGTATCCCTGATAAGTACTCTGGCAAGAGGTTCATCCAGCTGCACGTGTCCCTGATAATTACTCCGGCAAGAGGAACATCCAGCTACACGTGTCCCAGATAATTACTCTGGCAAGAATTACATCCAGCTGCAAGTGACCCTGATAATTACACTGGCCAGAGGAGCATCCAGCTGCATGTGTCCCTGATAATTAATCTGGCAAGATTTGCATCCAGCTGAACGTGTCCCTGATAATTACTCCGGCAAGAGGTGCATCCAGCTGCACGTGTCCCTGATAATTACTCCGGAAAGAGGTGCATCCAGCTGCACGGGTCCCTGATAATTACTCTGGCAAGAGGTGCATCCAGCTGCAGGTGATCCTGATAATTACACCAGCCAGAGGTGCATCCAGCTGCATGTGTCCCTGATAATTACTCCGGCAAGAGGTGCATCCAACTTCACGTATCCCTGATAAGTACTCTGGCAAGAGGTGCATCCAGCTGCATGTGTCCCTGATAATTACAGCGGCCAAAGGTGCATCCAGCCGCATATGTCCCTGATAATTACTCTGGTAAGAGGTGCATCCAGCTGCAAGTGAACATTATAATTACACCGGCCAGAGGTGCATCCAGCTGCATGTGTCCCTGATAATTACACCCTGAGGTGCATCCAGCTGCATGTGTCCTTGATAATTACACTGGCAAGATTTGCATCCAGCTGAACGTGTCCCTGATAATGACTCCGGCAAGAGGTGCATCCAGCTGCAAGTGTCCCTGATAATTACTCTGGTAAGAGGTGCATCCAGCTGCAAGTGAACATTATAATTACACCGGCCAGAGGTGCATCCAGCTGCACGTGTCCCTGATAATTACACTGGCAAGATTTGCATCCAGCTGAACGTATCCCTGATAATTACTCTGGTAAGAGGTGCATCCAGCTGCAGGTGACCCTGATAATTACATCAGCCAGAGGTGCATCCAGCTGCACGTATCCCCGATAAGTCCTCTGGCAAGATGTGCATCGAGCTGCACGTATCCCTGATAATTACTCCGGCAAGAGGTGCATCCAGCTGCAAGTGACCCTGATAATTACACTGGCAAGAGGTGAATCCAGCGACACGTGTCCCTGATAATTACACCGGCAAGAGGTTTATCCAGCTGCAAGTGACCCTGATAATTACACCAGCAAGAGGTGCATCCAGCTGCATGTGTCCCTGATAATTACTCCGGCAAGAGGAGCATCCACCTACACTTGTCCCTGATAATTACTCCACCCTGATAATTACACCGGCCAGAGGTGCATCCAGCTGCATGTGTCCTTGATAATTACACTGGCAAGATTTGCATCCAGCTGAACGTGTCCCTGATAATGACTCCGGCATGAGGTGCATCCAGCTGCAAGTGTCCCTGATAATTACTCTGGTAAGAGGTGCATCCAGCTGCAAGTGAACATTATAATTACACCGGCCAGAGGTGCATCCAGCTGCATGTGTCCCTGATAATTACACTGGCAAGAGGTGCATCCAGCTGCACGTGTCCCTGATCATTACTATGGTAAGAGGTGCATCCAGCTGCAGGTGACCCTGATAATTACACTGGCCAGAGGTGCATCCAGCTGCAAGTGAACCTTATAATTTCAGCGGCAAGAGTTACATCCAGCTGCAAGTGACCCTGAGAATTACTCCGGAAAGAGGTGCATCCAGCTGCATGTGTCCCTGATAATTATTCCGGCAAGTGATGCATCCAGCTGTGCGTGTCCCTGATAATTACAGTGGCAAGAGGTGCATCCAACTGCACATGTCCCTGATAATTACTCTGGCAAGAGGAGCATCCACCTACACTTGTCCCTGATAATTGCTCCACCCTGATAATTACACCGACCAGAGGTGCATCCAGCTGCATGTGTCCTTGATAATTACACTGGCAAGATTTGCATCCAGCTGAACGTGTCCCTGATAATGACTCCGGCAAGAGGTTTCTCCAGCTGCAAGTGTCCCTGATAATTACTCTGGTAAGAGGTGCATCCAGCTGCAAGTGAACATTATAATTACACCGGCCAGAGGTGCATCCAGCTGCATGTGTCCCTGATAATTACACCCTGAGGTGCATCCAGCTGCAGGTGTCCTTGATAATTACACTGGCAAGATTTGCATCCAGCTGAACGTGTCCCTGATAATGACTCCGGCAAGAGGTGCATCCAGCTGCAAGTGTCCCTGATAATTACTCTGGTAAGAGGTGCATCCAGCTGCAAGTGAACATTATAATTACACCGGCCAGAGGTGCATCCAGCTGCATGTGTCCCTGATAATTACACTGGCAAGATTTGCATCCAGCTGAACGTATCCCTGATAATTACTCTGGTAAGAGGTGCATCCAGCTGCAGGTGACCCTGATAATTACATCAGCCAGAGGTGCATCCAGCTGCATGTGTCCCTGATAATTACTCTGGCAAGAGGTTCATCCAACTTCAAGTATTGCTGATAATTACATTGGCAAGAGTTGTATCCAGCTGTATGTGTCCATGATAATTACACTGGCAAGAGGTGCATCCAGCTGCACGTATCCCTGATAAGTACTCTGGCAAGAGGTGCATCCAGCTGAACGTGTCCCTGATAATTACTCCGGCAAGAGGAACATCCAGCTACACGTGTCCGAGATAATTACTCTGGCAAGAATTACATCCAGCTGCACGTGTCCCTGATAATTAAAAAGACAAGAGGTGCATCCATCTGCACGTGTCCCTGATAATTACTCTGGCAAGAGGTGCATCCAGCTGCACGTGTCCCTGATCATTACTATGGTAAGAGGTGCATCCAGCTGCAGGTGACCCTGATAATTACACTGGCCAGATTTGCATCCAGCTGCAAGTGAACCTTATAATTACAGCGGCAAGAGTTACATCCAGCTGCAAGTGACCCTGACAATTACTCCGGCAAGAGGTGCATCCAGCTGCATGTGTCCCTGATAATTATTCCGGCAAGTGATGCATCAAGCTGTGCGTGTCCCTGATAATTACAGTGGCAAGAGGTGCATCCAGCTGCACATGTCCCTGATAATTACTCCGGCAAGAGGTGCATCCAGCTGCATGTGTCCCTGATAATTACTCCGGCAAGAGGAGCAACCAGCTACACGTGTCCCTGATAATTACTCCACCCTGATAATTACACCGGCCAGAGGTGCATCCAGCTGCATGTGTCCTTGATAATAACACTGGCAAGATTTGCATCCAGCTGCAGGTGACCCTGATAATTACATCAGCCAGAGGTGCATCCAGCTGCATGTGTCCCTGATAATTACTCTGGCAAGAGGTGCATTCAACTTCAAGTATCGCTGATAATTACACTGGCATGAGTTGTATCCAGCTGTATGTGTCCATGATAATTACACTGGCAAGAGGTGCATCCAGCTGCGCGTATCCCTGATAAGTCCTCTGGCAAGATGTGCATCGAGCTGCACGTGTCCCTGATAATTACTCCGGCAAGAGGTGCATCCAGCTGCAAGTGACCCTGATAATTACACTGGCAAGAGGTGAATCCAGCGACACGTGTCCCTGATAATTACACCGGCAAGAGGTTTATCCAGCTGCAAGTGACCCTGATAATTACACCAGCAAGAGGTGCATCCAGCTGCATGTGTCCCTGATAATTACTCCGGCAAGAGGAGCATCCACCTACACTTGTCCCTGATAATTACTCCACCCTGATAATTACACCGGCCAGAGGTGCATCCAGCTGCATGTGTCCTTGATAATTACACTGGCAAGATTTGCATCCAGCTGAACGTGTCCCTGATAATGACTCCGGCAAGAGGTGCATCCAGATGCAAGTGTCCCTGATAATTACTCTGGTAGAGGTGCATCCAGCTGCAAGTGAACATTATAATTACACCGGCCAGAGGTGCATCCAGCTGCATGTGTCCCTGATAATTACACTGGCAAAAGGTGCATCCAGCTGCACGTGTCCCTGATCGTTACTATGGTAAGAGGTGCATCCAGCTGCAGGTGACCCTGATAATTACACTGGCCAGAGGTGCATCCAGCTGCAAGTGAACCTTATAATTACAGCGGCAAGAGTTACATCCAGCTGCAAGTGACCCTGAGAATTACTCCGGCAAGAGGTGCATCCAGCTGCATGTGTCCCTGATAATTATTCCGGCAAGTGATGCATCCAGCTGTGCGTGTCCCTGATAATTACAGTGGCAAGAGGTGCATCCAACTGCACATGTCCCTGATAATTACTCTGGCAAGAGGAGCATCCACCTACACTTGTCCCTGATAATTGCTCCACCCAGATAATTACACCGGCCAGAGGTGCATCCAGCTGCACGTGTCCTTGATAATTACACTGGCAAGATTTGCATCCAGCTGAATGTGTCCCTGATAATGACTCCGGCAAGAGGTGCATCCAGCTGCAAGTGTCCCTGATAATTTCTCTGGTAAGAGGTGCATCCAGCTGCAAGTGAACATTATAATTACACCGGCCAGAGGTGCATCCAGCTGAATGTTTCCCTGATAATTACACCCTGAGGTGCATCCAGCTGCATGTGTCCTTGATAATTACACTGGCAAGATTTGCATCCAGCTGAACGTGTCCCTGATAATGACTCCGGCAAGATGTGCATCCAGCTGCAAGTGTCCCTGATAATTACTCTGGTAAGAGGTGCATCCAGCTGCAAGTGAACATTATAATTACACCGGCCAGGGGTGCATCCAGCTGCATGTGTCCCTGATAATTACTCTGGCAAGATTTGCATCCAGCTGAACGTATCCCTGATAATTACTCTGGTAAGAGGTGCATCCAGCTGCAGGTGACCCTGATAATTATGTCAGCCAGAGGTGCATCCAGCTGCATGTGTCCCTGATAATTACTCTGGCAAGAGGTGCATCCAACTTCAAGTATTGCTGATAATTACATTGGCAAGAATTGTATCCAGCTGTATGTATCCATGATAATTACACTGGCAAGAGGTGCATCCAGCTGCACGTATCCCTGATAAGTACTCTGGCAAGAGGTGCATCCAGCTGCACGTGTCCCTGATAATTACTCCGGCAAGAGGAACATCCAGCTACACGTGTCCCAGATAATTACTCTGGCAAGAATTACATCCAGCTGCAAGTGACCCTGATAATTACACTGGCCAGAGGTGCATCCAGCTGCATGTGTCCCTGATAATTAATCTGGCAAGATTTGCATCCAGCTGAACGTGTCCCTGATAATTACTCCGGCAAGAGGTGCATCCAGCTGCACGTGTCCCTGATAATTACTCCGGAAAGAGGTGCATCCAGCTGCACGGGTCCCTGATAATTACTCCGGCAAGAGGTGCATCCAACTTCAAGTATTGCTGATAATTACATTGGCAAGAGTTGTATCCAGCTGTACGTGTCCATGATAATTACGCTGGCAAGAGGTGCATCCAGCTTCACGTATCCCTGATAAGTACTCTGGCTAGAGGTGCATCCAGCTGCATGTGTCCCTGATAATTACAGCGGCCAAAGGTGCATCCAGCCGCATATGTCCCTGATAATTACAAAGACAAGAGGTGCATCCAGCTGCATGTGACCTTATAAATGCAGCAGCAAGAGTTACAGCCAGCTGCAAGTGACCCTGATAATTACTCCGGCAAGAGGTGCATCCAGCTGCATGTGTCCCTGATAATTACAGCGGCAAGAGTTACATCCAGCTGCACGTTTTCCTGATAATTACAAAGACAAGAGGTGCATCCAGCTGCATGTGTCCCTGATAATTACAGCGACAAGAGTTACATCCAGCTGCACGATTTCCTGATAATTACAAAGACAAGAGGTGCATCCAGCTGCATGTGTACCTGATAATTACTCTGGTAAGAGGTGCATCCAGCTGCAAGTGAACATTATAATTACACCGGCCAGAGGTGCATCTAGCTGCATGTGTCCCTGATAATTACACTGGCAAGAGGTGCATCCAGCTGCAGGTGACCCTGACAATTACATCAGCCAGAGGTGCATCCAGCTGCATGTGTCCCTGATAATTACTCTGGATAAGAGGTGCATCCAACTTCAAGTATCGCTGATAATTACACTGGCAAGAGTTGCATGCAGCTGTATGTGTCCATGATAATTACACTGGCAAGAGGTGCATCCAGCTCCACGTGTCCCTGATAATTAAAAAGACAAGAGGTGCATCCATCTGCACGTGTCCCTGATAATTATTCTGGCAAGAGGTGCATCCAGCTGCACGTGTCCCTGATCATTACTATGGTAAGAGGTGCATCCAGCTGCAGGTGACCCTGATAATTACACTGGCCAGAGGTGCATCCAGCTGCAAGTGAACCTTATAATTACAGCGGCAAGAGTTACATCCAGCTGCAAGTGACCCTGAGAATTACTCCGGCAAGAGGTGCATCCAGCTGCATGTGTCCCTGATAATTATTCCGGCAAGTGATGCATCAAGCTGTGCGTGTCCCTGATAATTACAGTGGCAAGAGGTGCATCCAGCTGCACATGTCCCTGATAATTACTCCGGCAAGAGGTGCATCCAGCTGCATGTGTCCCTGATAATTACTCCACCCTGATAATTACACCGGCCAGAGGTGCATCCAGCTGCATGTGTCCTTGATAATTACACTGGCAAGATTTGCATCCAGCTGCAGGTGACCCTGATAATTACATCAGCCAGAGGTGCATCCAGCTGCATGTGTCCCTGATAATTACTCTGGCAAGAGGTGCATCCGACTTCAAGTATCGCTGATAATTACACTGGCATGAGTTGTATCCAGCTGCACGTGTCCCTGATAATTACTCCGGCAAGAGGTGCATCCAGCTGCAAGTGACCCTGATAATTACACTGGCAAGAGGTGAATCCAGCGACACGTGTCCCTGATAATTACACCGGCAAGAGGTTTATCCAGCTGCAAGTGACCCTGATAATTACACCAGCAAGAGGTGCATCCAGCTGCATGTGTCCCTGATAATTACTCCGGCAAGAGGAGCATCCACCTACACTTGTCCCTGATAATTACTCCACCCTGATAATTACACCGGCCAGAGGTGCATCCAGCTGCATGTGTCCTTGATAATTA
The DNA here is from genome assembly GCF_036971445.1 of Narcine bancroftii. Classification (NCBI taxonomy): domain Eukaryota; kingdom Metazoa; phylum Chordata; class Chondrichthyes; order Torpediniformes; family Narcinidae; genus Narcine; species Narcine bancroftii. The sequence continues at coordinate 39,032,829 of NC_091481.1, forward strand.
CACTGGCAAGATTTGCATCCAGCTGAACGTGTCCCTGATAATGACTCCGGCAAGAGGTGCATCCAGCTGCAAGTGTCCCTGATAATTACTCTGGTAAGAGGTGCATCCAGCTGCAAGTGAACATTATAATTACACCGGCCAGAGGTGCATCCAGCTGCACGTGTCCCTGATCATTACTATGGTAAGAGGTGCATCCAGCTGCAGATGACCCTGATAATTACACTGGCCAGAGGTGCATCCAGCTGCAAGTGAACCTTATAATTACAGCGGCAAGAGTTACATCCAGCTGAAAGTGACCCTGAGAATTACTCCGACAAGAGGTGCATCCAGCTGCATGTGTCCCTGATAATTATTCCGGCAAGTGATGCATCCAGCTGTGCGTGTCCCTGATAATTACAGTGGCAAGAGGTGCATCCAACTGCACATGTCCCTGATAATTACTCTGGCAAGAGGTGCATCCAACTTCAAGTATCGCTGATAATTACACTGGCAAGAGTTGCATGCAGCTGTATGTGTCCATGATAATTACACTGGCAAGAGGTGCATCCAACTGCACATGTCCCTGATAATTACTCTGGCAAGAGGAGCATCCACCTACACTTGTCCCTGATAATTGCTCCACCCAGATAATTACACTGGCCAGAGGTGCATCCAGCTGCAAGTGAACCTTATAGTTACAGCGGCAAGAGTTACATCCAGCTGCAAGTGACCCTGAGAATTACTCCGGCAAGAGGTGCATCCAGCTGCATGTGTCCCTGATAATTATTGCGGCAAGTGATGCATCCAGCTGTCCGTGTCCCTGATAATTACAGTGGCAAGAGGTGCATCCAGCCTCAAATGTCCCTGATAATTACTCCGGCAAGAGGAGCATCCAGCTGCATGTGTCCCTGATAATTACTCCGGCAAGAGGAGCAACCAGCTACACGTGTCCCTGATAATTACTCCACCCTGATAATTACACCGGCCAGAGGTGCATCCAGCTGCATGTGTCCTTGAAACTTACACTGGCAAGATTTGCATCCAGCTGCAGGTGACCCTGATAATTACATCAGCCAGAGGTGCATCCAGCTGCATGTGTCCCTGATAATTACTCTGGCAAGAGGTGCATCCAACTTCAAGTATCGCTGATAATTACACTGGCATGAGTTGTATCCAGCTGTATGTGTCCATGATAATTACACTGGCAAGAGGTGCATCCAGCTGCGCGTATCCCTGATAAGTCCTCTGGCAAGATGTGCATCGAGCTGCACGTGTCCCTGATAATTACTCCGGCAAGAGGTGCATCCAGCTGCAAGTGTCCCTGATAATTACTCTGGTAAGAGGTGCATCCAGCTGCAAGTGAACATTATAATTACACCGGCCAGAGGTGCATCCAGCTGCACGTGTCCCTGATCATTACTATGGTAAGAGGTGCATCCAGCTGCAGATGACCCTGATAATTACACTGGCCAGAGGTGCATCCAGCTGCAAGTGAACCTTATAATTACAGCGGCAAGAGTTACATCCAGCTGAAAGTGACCCTGAGAATTACTCCGACAAGAGGTGCATCCAGCTGCATGTGTCCCTGATAATTATTCCGGCAAGTGATGCATCCAGCTGTGCGTGTCCCTGATAATTACAGTGGCAAGAGGTGCATCCAACTGCACATGTCCCTGATAATTACTCTGGCAAGAGGTGCATCCAACTTCAAGTATCGCTGATAATTACACTGGCAAGAGTTGCATGCAGCTGTATGTGTCCATGATAATTACACTGGCAAGAGGTGCATCCAGCTCCACGTGTCCATGATAATTAAAAAGACAAGAGGTGCATCCAACTGCACATGTCCCTGATAATTACTCTGGCAAGAGGAGCATCCACCTACACTTGTCCCTGATAATTGCTCCACCCAGATAATTACACTGGCCAGAGGTGCATCCAGCTGCAAGTGAACCTTATAGTTACAGCGGCAAGAGTTACATCCAGCTGCAAGTGACCCTGAGAATTACTCCGGCAAGAGGTGCATCCAGCTGCATGTGTCCCTGATAATTATTGCGGCAAGTGATGCATCCAGCTGTCCGTGTCCCTGATAATTACAGTGGCAAGAGGTGCATCCAGCCTCAAATGTCCCTGATAATTACTCCGGCAAGAGGAGCATCCAGCTGCATGTGTCCCTGATAATTACTCCGGCAAGAGGAGCAACCAGCTACACGTGTCCCTGATAATTACTCCACCCTGATAATTACACCGGCCAGAGGTGCATCCAGCTGCATGTGTCCTTGATACTTACACTGGCAAGATTTGCATCCAGCTGCAGGTGACCCTGATAATTACATCAGCCAGAGGTGCATCCAGCTGCATGTGTCCCTGATAATTACTCTGGCAAGAGGTGCATCCAACTTCAAGTATCGCTGATAATTACACTGGCATGAGTTGTATCCAGCTGTATGTGTCCATGATAATTACACTGGCAAGAGGTGCATCCAGCTGCGCGTATCCCTGATAAGTCCTCTGGCAAGATGTGCATCGAGCTGCACGTGTCCCTGATAATTACTCCGGCAAGAGGTGCATCCAGCTGCAAGTGACCCTGATAATTACACTGGCAAGAGGCGAATCCAGCGACACGTGTCCCTGATAATTACACCGGCAAGAGGTTTATCCAGCTGCAAGTGACCCTGATAATTACACCAGCAAGAGGTGCATCCAGCTGCATGTGTCCCTGATAATTACTCCGGCAAGAGGAGCATCCACCTACACTTGTCCCTGATAATTACCCCACCCTGATAATTACACCGGCCAGAGGTGCATCCAGCTGCATGTGTCCTTGATAATTACACTGGCAAGATTTGCATCCAGCTGAACGTGTCCCTGATAATGAATCCGGCATGAGGTGCATCCAGCTGCAAGTGTCCCTGATAATTACTCTGGTAAGAGGTGCATCTAGCTGCAAGTGAACATTATAATTACACCGGCCAGAGGTGCATCCAGCTGCATGTGTCCCTGATAATTACACTGGCAAGAGGTGCATCCAGCTGCACGTGTCCCTGATCATTACTATGGTAAGAGGTGCATCCAGCTGCAGGTGACCCTGATAATTACACTGGCCAGAGGTGCATCCAGCTGCAAGTGAACCTTATAATTACAGCGGCAAGAGTTACATCAAGCTGCAAGTGACCCTGAGAATTACTCCGGCAAGAGGTGCATCCAGCTGCATGTGTCCCTGATAATTATTCCGGCAAGTGATGCATCCAGCTGTGCGTGTCCCTGATCATTACAGTGGCAAGAGGTGCATCCAACTGCACATGTCCCTGATAATTACTCTGGCAAGAGGAGCATCCACCTACACTTGTCCCTGATAATTGCTCCACCCAGATAATTACACCGGCCAGAGGTGCATCCAGCTGCACGTGTCCTTGATAATTACACTGGCAAGATTTGCATCCAGCTGAACGTGTCCCTGATAATAACTCCGGCAAGAGGTGCATCCAGCTGCAAGTGTCCCTGATAATTTCTCTGGTAAGAGGTGCATCCAGCTGCAAGTGAACATTATAATTACACCGGCCAGAGGTGCATCCAGCTGCATGTGTCCCTGATAATTACACCCTGAGGTGCATCCAGCTGCATGTGTCCTTGATAATTACACTGGCAAGATTTGCATCCAGCTGAACGTGTCCCTGATAATGACTCCGGCAAGAGGTGCATCCAACTTCAAGTATTGCTGATAATTACATTGGCAAGAGTTGTATCCAGCTGTATGTGTCCATGATAATTACGCTGGCAAGCGGTGCATCCAGCTGCATGTGTCCCTGATAATTACAGCGGCCAAAGGTGCATCCAGCCGCACGTGTCCCTGATAATTACAAAGACAAGAGGTGCATCCAGCTGCATGTGACATTTTAAATACAGCAGCAAGAGTTACAGCCAGCTGCAAGTGACCCTGATAATTACTCCGGCAAGAGGTGCATCCAGCTGCATGTGTCCCTGATAATTACAGCGGCAAGAGTTACATCCAGCTGCACATTTTCCTGATAATTACAAAGACAAGAGGTGCATCCAGCTGCATGTGTACCTGATAATTATTCCGGCAAGAGGTGCCTCCAGCTGTACGTTTTCCTGATAATTTCAAAGACAAGAGGTGGATCCAGCTGCATTTGTCCCTGATAATTACTCTGGCAAGAGGTGCATCCAGCTGAACGTTTCCCTGATCATTACTATGGTAACAGGTGCATCCAGCTGCAGGTGACCCTGATAATTACACTGGCCAGAGGTGCATCCAGCTGCATGTGTCCCTGATAATTACACTGGCAAGATTTGCATCCAGCTGCAGGTGACCCTGATAATTACATCAGCCAGAGGTGCATCCAGCTGCATGTGTCCCTGATAATTACTCTGGCAAGAGATGCATCCAACTTCAAGTATCGCTGATAATTACACTAGCAAGAGTTGTATCCAGCTGTATGTGTCCATGATAATTACACTGGCAAGAGGTGCATCCAGCTGCAAGTATCCCTGATAAGTCCTCTATCAAGATGTGCATCGAGCTGCACGTGTCCCTGATAATTACTCCGGCAAGAGGTGCATCCAGCTGCAAGTGACCCTGATAATTAAACTGGCAAGAGGTGAATCCAGCGACACGTGTCCCCGATAATTACACCGGCAAGAGGTTTATCCAGCTGCAAGTGACCCTGATAAATACACGAGCAAGAGGTGCATCCAGCTGCATGTGTCCCTGATAATTACTCCGGCAAGAGGAGCATCCACCTACACTTGTCCATGATAATTACTCCACGCTGATAATTACACCGGCCAGAGGTGCATCCAGCTGCATGTGTCCTTGATAATTACACTGGCAAGATTTGCATCTAGCTGAACGTGTCCCTGATAATGACTCCGGCAAGAGGTGCATCCAGCTGCAAGTGTCCCTGATAATTAGTCTGGGAAGAGGTGCATCCAGCTGCAAGTGAACATTATAATTACACCGGCCAGAGGTGCATCCAGCTCCACGTGTCCCTGATAATTAAAAAGAAAAGAGGTGCATCCATCTGCACGTGTCCCTGATAATTACTCTGGCAAGAGGTGCATCCAGCTGCACGTGTCCCTGATCATTACTATGGTAAGAGGTGCATCCAGCTGCAGGTGACCCTGATAATTACACTGGCCAGATTTGCATCCAGCTGCAAGTGAACCTTATAATTACAGCGGCAAGAGTTACATCCAGCTGCAAGTGACCCTGAGAATTACTCCGGCAAAAGGTGCTTCCAGCTGCATGTGTCCCTGATAATTATTCCAGCAAGTGATGCATCAAGCTGTGCGTGTCCCTGATAATTACAGTGGCAAGAGGTGCATCCAGCTGCACATGTCCCTGATAATTACTCCGGCAAGAGGTGCATCCAGCTGCATGTGTCCCTGATAATTACTCCGGCAATAGGAGCAACCAGCTACACGTGTCCCTGATAATTACTCCACCCTGATAATTACACCGGCCAGAGGTGCATCCAGCTGCATGTGTCCTTGATAATTACACTGGCAAGATTTGCATCCAGCTGCAGGTGACCCTGATAATTACATCAGCCAGAGGTGCATCCAGCTGCATTTGTCCCTGATAATTACTCTGGCAAGAGGTGCATCCAACTTCAAGTATCGCTGATAATTACACTGGCATGAGTTGTATCCAGCTGTATGTGTCCATGATAATTACACTGGCAAGAGGTGCATCCAGCTGCGCGTATCCCTGATAAGTCCTCTGGCAAGATGTGCATCGAGCTGCACGTGTCCCTGATAATTACTCCGGCAAGAGGTGCATCCAGCTGCAAGTGACCCTGATAATTACACTGGCAAGAGGTGAATCCAGCGACACGTGTCCCTGATAATTACACCGGCAAGAAGTTTATCCAGCTGCAAGTGACCCTGATAATTACACCAGCAAGAGGTGCATCCAGCTGCATGTGTCCCTGATAATTACTCCGGCAAGAGGAGCATCCACCTACACTTGTCCCTGATAATTACTCCACCCTGATAATTACACCGGCCAGAGGTGCATCCAGCTGCATGTGTCCTTGAAAATTACACTGGCAAGATTTGCATCCAGCTGAACGTGTCCCTGATAATGACTCCGGCAAGAGGTGCATCCAGCTGCAAGTGTCCCTGATAATTAATCTGGTAAGAGCTGCATCCAGCTGCAAGTGAACATTATAATTACACCGGCCAGAGGTGCATCCAGCTGCATGTGTCCCTGATAATTACACTGGCAAGAGGTGCATCCAGCTGCACGTGTCCCTGATCATTACTATGGTAAGAGGTGCATCCAGCTGCAGGTGACCCTGATAATTACACTGGCCAGAGGTGCATCCAGCTGCAAGTGAACCTTATAATTACAGCGGCAAGAGTTACATCCAGCTGCAAGTGACCCTGAGAATTACTCCGGCAAGAGGTGCATCCAGCTGAATGTGTCCCTGATAATTATTCCGGCAAGTGATGCATCCAGCTGTGCGTGTCCCTGATAATTACAGTGGCAAGAGGTGCATCCAACTGCACACGTCCCTGATAATTACTCTGGCAAGAGGAGCATCCACCTACACTTGTCCCTGATAATTGCTCCACCCAGATAATTACACAGGCCAGAGGTGCATCCAGCTGCACGTGTCCTTGATAATTACACTGGCAAGATTTGCATCCAGCTGAACGTGTCCCTGATAATGACTCCGGCAAGAGGTGCATCCAGCTGCAAGTGTCCCTGATAATTTCTCTGGTAAGAGGTGCATCCAGCTGCAAGTGAACATTATAATTACACCGGCCAGAGGTGCATCCAGCTGCATGTGTCCCTGATAATTACACCCTGAGGTGCATCCAGCTGCATGTGTCCTTGATAATTACTCTGGCAAGATTTGCATCCAGCTGAACGTGTCCCTGATAATGACTCCGGCAAGAGGTGCATCCAGCTGCAAGTATCCCTGATAATTACTCTGGTAAGAGGTGCATCCAGCTGCAAGTGAACATTATAATTACACCGGCCAGAGGTGCATCCAGCTGCAAGTGACCCTGATAATTAAACTGGCAAGAGGTGAATCCAGCGACACGTGTCCCTGATAATTACACCGGCAAGAGGTTTATCCAGCTGCAAGTGACCCTGATAATTACACGAGCAAGAGGTGCATCCAGCTGCATGTGTCCCTGATAATTACTCCGGCAAGAGGAGCATCCACCTACACTTGTCCATGATAATTACTCCACGCTGATAATTACACCGGCCAGAGGTGCATCCAGCTGCATGTGTCCTTGATAATTACACTGGCAAGATTTGCATCCAGCTGAACGTGTCCCTGATAATGACTCCGGCAAGAGGTGCATCCAGCTGCAAGTGTCCCTGATAATTAGTCTGGGAAGAGGTGCATCCAGCTGCAAGTGAACATTATAATTACACCGGCCAGAGGTGCATCCAGCTCCACGTGTCCCTGATAATTAAAACGACAAGAGGTGCATCCATCTGCACGTGTCCCTGATAATTACTCTGGCAAGAGGTGCATCCAGCTGCACGTGTCCCTGATCATTACTATGGTAAGAGGTGCATCCAGCTGCAGGTGACCCTGATAATTACACTGGCCAGATTTGCATCCAGCTGCAAGTGAACCTTATAATTACAGCGGCAAGAGTTACATCCAGCTGCAAGTGACCCTGAGAATTACTCCGGCAAAAGGTGCATCCAGCTGCATGTGTCCCTGATAATTATTCCGGCAAGTGATGCATCAAGCTGTGCGTGTCCCTGATAATTACAGTGGCAAGAGGTGCATCCAGCTGCACATGTCCCTGATAATTACTCCGGCAAGAGGTGCATCCAGCTGCATGTGTCCCTGATAATTACTCCGGAAATAGGAGCAACCAGCTACACGTGTCCCTGATAATTACTCCACCCTGATAATTACACCGGCCAGAGGTGCATCCAGCTGCATGTGTCCTTGATAATTACACTGGCAAGATTTGCATCCAGCTGCAGGTGACCCTGATAATTACATCAGCCAGAGGTGCATCCAGCTGCATTTGTCCCTGATAATTACTCTGGCAAGAGGTGCATCCAACTTCAAGTATCGCTGATAATTACACTGGCATGAGTTGTATCCAGCTGTATGTGTCCATGATAATTACACTGGCAAGAGGTGCATCCAGCTGCGCGTATCCCTGATAAGTCCTCTGGCAAGATGTGCATCGAGCTGCACGTGTCCCTGATAATTACTCCGGCAAGAGGTGCATCCAGCTGCAAGTGACCCTGATAATTACACTGGCAAGAGGTGAATCCAGCGACACGTGTCCCTGATAATTACACCGGCAAGAAGTTTATCCAGCTGCAAGTGACCCTGATAATTACACCAGCAAGAGGTGCATCCAGCTGCATGTGTCCCTGATAATTACTCCGGCAAGAGGAGCATCCACCTACACTTGTCCCTGATAATTACTCCACCCTGATAATTACACCGGCCAGAGGTGCATCCAGCTGCATGTGTCCTTGATAATTACACTGGCAAGAGGTGCATCCAGCTGCACGTGTCCCTGATCATTACTATGGTAAGAGGTGCATCCAGCTGCAGGTGACCCTGATAATTACACTGGCCAGAGGTGCATCCAGCTGCAAGTGAACCTTATAATTACAGCGGCAAGAGTTACATCAAGCTGCAAGTGACCCTGAGAATTACTCAGGCAAGAGGTGCATCCAGCTGCATGTGTCCCTGATAATTATTCCGGCAAGTGATGCATCCAGCTGTGCGTGTCCCTGATCATTACAGTGGCAAGAGGTGCATCCAACTGCACATGTCCCTGATAATTACTCTGGCAAGAGGAGCATCCACCTACACTTGTCCCTGATAATTGCTCCACCCAGATAATTACACCGGCCAGAGGTGCATCCAGCTGCACGTGTCCTTGATAATTACACTGGCAAGATTTGCATCCAGCTGAACGTGTCCCTGATAATGACTCCGGCAAGAGGTGCATCCAGCTGCAAGTGTCCCTGATAATTTCTCTGGTAAGAGGTGCATCCAGCTGCAAGTGAACATTATAATTACACCGGCCAGAGGTGCATCCAGCTGCATGTGTCCCTGATAATTACACCCTGAGGTGCATCCAGCTGCATGTGTCCTTGATAATTACACTGGCAAGATTTGCATCCAGCTGAACGTGTCCCTGATAATGACTCCGGCAAGAGGTGCATCCAACTTCAAGTATTGCTGATAATTACATTGGCAAGAGTTGTATCCAGCTGTATGTGTCCATGATAATTACGCTGGCAAGCGGTGCATCCAGCTGCATGTGTCCCTGATAATTACAGCGGCCAAAGGTGCATCCAGCCGCACGTGTCCCTGATAATTACAAAGACAAGAGGTGCTTCCAGCTGCATGTGACATTTTAAATACAGCAGCAAGAGTTACAGCCAGCTGCAAGTGACCCTGATAATTACTCCGGCAAGAGGTGCATCCAGCTGCATGTGTCCCTGATAATTACAGCGGCAAGAGTTACATCCAGCTGCACATTTTCCTGATAATTTCAAAGACAAGAGGTGCATCCAGCTGCATGTGTACCTGATAATTATTCCGGCAAGAGGTGCCTCCAGCTGTACGTTTTCCTGATAATTTCAAAGACAAGAGGTGGATCCAGCTGCATTTGTCCCTGATAATTACTCTGGCAAGAGGTGCATCCAGCTGAACGTTTCCCTGATCATTACTATGGTAACAGGTGCATCCAGCTGCAGGTGACCCTGATAATTACACTGGCCAGAGGTGCATCCAGCTGCATGTGTCCCTGATAATTACACTGGCAAGATTTGCATCCAGCTGCAGGTGACCCTGATAATTACATCAGCCAGAGGTGCATCCAGCTGCATGTGTCCCTGATAATTACTCTGGCAAGAGATGCATCCAACTTCAAGTATCGCTGATAATTACACTAGCAAGAGTTGTATCCAGCTGTATGTGTCCATGATAATTACACTGGCAAGAGGTGCATCCAGCTGCAAGTATCCCTGATAAGTCCTCTATCAAGATGTGCATCGAGCTGCACGTGTCCCTGATAATTACTCCGGCAAGAGGTGCATCCAGCTGCAAGTGACCCTGATAATTAAACTGGCAAGAGGTGAATCCAGCGACACGTGTCCCCGATAATTACACCGGCAAGAGGTTTATCCAGCTGCAAGTGACCCTGATAAATACACGAGCAAGAGGTGCATCCAGCTGCATGTGTCCCTGATAATTACTCCGGCAAGAGGAGCATCCACCTACACTTGTCCATGATAATTACTCCACGCTGATAATTACACCGGCCAGAGGTGCATCCAGCTGCATGTGTCCTTGATAATTACACTGGCAAGATTTGCATCTAGCTGAACGTGTCCCTGATAATGACTCCGGCAAGAGGTGCATCCAGCTGCAAGTGTCCCTGATAATTAGTCTGGGAAGAGGTGCATCCAGCTGCAAGTGAACATTATAATTACACCGGCCAGAGGTGCATCCAGCTCCACGTATCCCTGATAATTAAAAAGACAAGAGGTGCATCCATCTGCACGTGTCCCTGATAATTACTCTGGCAAGAGGTGCATCCAGCTGCACGTGTCCCTGATCATTACTATGGTAAGAGGTGCATCCAGCTGCAGGTGACCCTGATAATTACACTGGCCAGATTTGCATCCAGCTGCAAGTGAACCTTATAATTACAGCGGCAAGAGTTACATCCAGCTGCAAGTGACCCTGAGAATTACTCCGGCAAAAGGTGCTTCCAGCTGCATGTGTCCCTGATAATTATTCCAGCAAGTGATGCATCAAGCTGTGCGTGTCCCTGATAATTACAGTGGCAAGAGGTGCATCCAGCTGCACATGTCCCTGATAATTACTCCGGCAAGAGGTGCATCCAGCTGCATGTGTCCCTGATAATTACTCCGGCAATAGGAGCAACCAGCTACACGTGTCCCTGATAATTACTCCACCCTGATAATTACACCGGCCAGAGGTGCATCCAGCTGCATGTGTCCTTGATAATTACACTGGCAAGATTTGCATCCAGCTGCAGGTGACCCTGATAATTACATCAGCCAGAGGTGCATCCAGCTGCATTTGTCCCTGATAATTACTCTGGCAAGAGGTGCATCCAACTTCAAGTATCGCTGATAATTACACTGGCATGAGTTGTATCCAGCTGTATGTGTCCATGATAATTACACTGGCAAGAGGTGCATCCAGCTGCGCGTATCCCTGATAAGTCCTCTGGCAAGATGTGCATCGAGCTGCACGTGTCCCTGATAATTACTCCGGCAAGAGGTGCATCCAGCTGCAAGTGACCCTGATAATTACACTGGCAAGAGGTGAATCCAGCGACACGTGTCCCTGATAATTACACCGGCAAGAAGTTTATCCAGCTGCAAGTGACCCTGATAATTACACCAGCAAGAGGTGCATCCAGCTGCATGTGTCCCTGATAATTACTCCGGCAAGAGGAGCATCCACCTACACTTGTCCCTGATAATTACTCCACCCTGATAATTACACCGGCCAGAGGTGCATCCAGCTGCATGTGTCCTTGAAAATTACACTGGCAAGATTTGCATCCAGCTGAACGTGTCCCTGATAATGACTCCGGCAAGAGGTGCATCCAGCTGCAAGTGTCCCTGATAATTAATCTGGTAAGAGGTGCATCCAGCTGCAAGTGAACATTATAATTACACCGGCCAGAGGTGCATCCAGCTGCATGTGTCCCTGATAATTACACTGGCAAGAGGTGCATCCAGCTGCACGTGTCCCTGATCATTACTATGGTAAGAGGTGCATCCAGCTGCAGGTGACCCTGATAATTACACTGGCCAGAGGTGCATCCAGCTGCAAGTGAACCTTATAATTACAGCGGCAAGAGTTACATCCAGCTGCAAGTGACCCTGAGAATTACTCCGGCAAGAGGTGCATCCAGCTGAATGTGTCCCTGATAATTATTCCGGCAAGTGATGCATCCAGCTGTGCGTGTCCCTGATAATTACAGTGGCAAGAGGTGCATCCAACTGCACACGTCCCTGATAATTACTCTGGCAAGAGGAGCATCCACCTACACTTGTCCCTGATAATTGCTCCACCCAGATAATTACACAGGCCAGAGGTGCATCCAGCTGCACGTGTCCTTGATAATTACACTGGCAAGATTTGCATCCAGCTGAACGTGTCCCTGATAATGACTCCGGCAAGAGGTGCATCCAGCTGCAAGTGTCCCTGATAATTTCTCTGGTAAGAGGTGCATCCAGCTGCAAGTGAACATTATAATTACACCGGCCAGAGGTGCATCCAGCTGCATGTGTCCCTGATAATTACACCCTGAGGTGCATCCAGCTGCATGTGTCCTTGATAATTACTCTGGCAAGATTTGCATCCAGCTGAACGTGTCCCTGATAATGACTCCGGCAAGAGGTGCATCCAGCTGCAAGTATCCCTGATAATTACTCTGGTAAGAGGTGCATCCAGCTGCAAGTGAACATTATAATTACACCGGCCAGAGGTGCATCCAGCTGCAAGTGACCCTGATAATTAAACTGGCAAGAGGTGAATCCAGCGACACGTGTCCCTGATAATTACACCGGCAAGAGGTTTATCCAGCTGCAAGTGACCCTGATAATTACACGAGCATGAGGTGCATCCAGCTGCATGTGTCCCTGATAATTACTCCGGCAAGAGGAGCATCCACCTACACTTGTCCATGATAATTACTCCACGCTGATAATTACACCGGCCAGAGGTGCATCCAGCTGCATGTGTCCTTGATAATTACACTGGCAAGATTTGCATCCAGCTGAACGTGTCCCTGATAATGACTCCGGCAAGAGGTGCATCCAGCTGCAAGTGTCCCTGATAATTAGTCTGGGAAGAGGTGCATCCAGCTGCAAGTGAACATTATAATTACACCGGCCAGAGGTGCATCCAGCTCCACGTGTCCCTGATAATTAAAACGACAAGAGGTGCATCCATCTGCACGTGTCCCTGATAATTACTCTGGCAAGAGGTGCATCCAGCTGCACGTGTCCCTGATCATTACTATGGTAAGAGGTGCATCCAGCTGCAGGTGACCCTGATAATTACACTGGCCAGATTTGCATCCAGCTGCAAGTGAACCTTATAATTACAGCGGCAAGAGTTACATCCAGCTGCAAGTGACCCTGAGAATTACTCCGGCAAAAGGTGCATCCAGCTGCATGTGTCCCTGATAATTATTCCGGCAAGTGATGCATCAAGCTGTGCGTGTCCCTGATAATTACAGTGGCAAGAGGTGCATCCAGCTGCACATGTCCCTGATAATTACTCCGGCAAGAGGTGCATCCAGCTGCATGTGTCCCTGATAATTACTCCGGAAATAGGAGCAACCAGCTACACGTGTCCCTGATAATTACTCCACCCTGATAATTACACCGGCCAGAGGTGCATCCAGCTGCATGTGTCCTTGATAATTACACTGGCAAGATTTGCATCCAGCTGCAGGTGACCCTGATAATTACATCAGCCAGAGGTGCATCCAGCTGCATTTGTCCCTGATAATTACTCTGGCAAGAGGTGCATCCAACTTCAAGTATCGCTGATAATTACACTGGCATGAGTTGTATCCAGCTGTATGTGTCCATGATAATTACACTGGCAAGAGGTGCATCCAGCTGCGCGTATCCCTGATAAGTCCTCTGGCAAGATGTGCATCGAGCTGCACGTGTCCCTGATAATTACTCCGGCAAGAGGTGCATCCAGCTGCAAGTGACCCTGATAATTACACTGGCAAGAGGTGAATCCAGCGACACGTGTCCCTGATAATTACACCGGCAAGAAGTTTATCCAGCTGCAAGTGACCCTGATAATTACACCAGCAAGAGGTGCATCCAGCTGCATGTGTCCCTGATAATTACTCCGGCAAGAGGAGCATCCACCTACACTTGTCCCTGATAATTACTCCACCCTGATAATTACACCGGCCAGAGGTGCATCCAGCTGCATGTGTCCTTGATAATTACACTGGCAAGATTTGCATCCAGCTGAACGTGTCCCTGATAATGACCCCGGCAAGAGGTGCATCCAGCTGCAAGTGTCCCTGATAATTACTCTGGTAAGAGGTGCATCCAGCTGCAAGTGAACATTATAATTACACCGGCCAGAGGTGCATCCAGCTGCATGTGTCCCTGATAATTACACTGGCAAGAGGTGCATCCAGCTGCAAGTGAACCTTATAATTACAGCGGCAAGAGTTACATCAAGCTGCAAGTGACCCTGAGAATTACTCCGGCAAGAGGTGCATCCAGCTGCATGTGTCCCTGATAATTATTCTGGCAAGTGATGCATCCAGCTGTGCGTGTCCCTGATAATTACAGTGGCAAGAGGTGCATCCAACTGCACATGTCCCTGATAATTACTCTGGCAAGAGGAGCATCCACCTACACTTGTCCCTGATAATTGCTCCACCCAGATAATTACACCGGCCAGAGGTGCATCCAGCTGCACGTGTCCTTGATAATTACACTGGCAAGATTTGCATCCAGCTGAACGTGTCCCTGATAATGACTCCGGCAAGAGGTGCATCCAGCTGCAAGTGTCCCTGATAATTTCTCTGGTAAGAGGTGCATCCAGCTGCAAGTGAACATTATAATTACACCGGCCAGAGGTGCATCCAGCTGCATGTGTCCCTGATAATTACACCCTGAGGTGCATCCAGCTGCATGTGTCCTTGATAATTACACTGGCAAGATTTGCATCCAGCTGAACGTGTCCCTGATAATGACTCCGGCAAGAGGTGCATCCAACTTCAAGTATTGCTGATAATTACATTGGCAAGAGTTGTATCCAGCTGTATGTGTCCATGATAATTACGCTGGCAAGCGGTGCATCCAGCTGCATGTGTCCCTGATAATTACAGCGGCCAAAGGTGCATCCAGCCGCACGTGTCCCTGATAATTACAAAGACAAGAGGTGCATCCAGCTGCATGTGACATTTTAAATACAGCAGCAAGAGTTACAGCCAGCTGCAAGTGACCCTGATAATTACTCCGGCAAGAGGTGCATCCAGCTGCATGTGTCCCTGATAATTACAGCGGCAAGAGTTACATCCAGCTGCACATTTTCCTGATAATTACAAAGACAAGAGGTGCATCCAGCTGCATGTGTACCTGATAATTATTCCGGCAAGAGGTGCCTCCAGCTGTACGTTTTCCTGATAATTTCAAAGACAAGAGGTGGATCCTGCTGCATTTGTCCCTGATAATTACTCTGGCAAGAGGTGCATCCAGCTGAACGTTTCCCTGATCATTACTATGGTAAGAAGTGCATCCAGCTGCAGGTGACCCTGATAATTACACTGGCCAGAGGTGCATCCAGCTGCATGTGTCCCTGATAATTACACTGGCAAGATTTGCATCCAGCTGCAGGTGACCCTGATAATTACATCAGCCAGAGGTGCATCCAGCTGCATGTGTCCCTGATAATTACTCTGGCAAGAGATGCATCCAACTTCAAGTATCGCTGATAATTACACTAGCAAGAGTTGTATCCAGCTGTATGTGTCCATGATAATTACACTGGCAAGAGGTGCATCCAGCTGCACGTATCCCTGATAAGTCCTCTATCAAGATGTGCATCGAGCTGAACGTGTCCCTGATAATTACTCCGGCAAGAGGTGCATCCAGCTGCAAGTGACCCTGATAATTAAACTTGCAAGAGGTGAATCCAGCGACACGTGTCCCTGATAATTACACCGGCAAGAGGTTTATCCAGCTGCAAGTGACCCTGATAATTACACGAGCAAGAGGTGCATCCAGCTGCATGTGTCCCTGATAATTACTCCGGCAAGAGGAGCATCCACCTACACTTGTCCATTATAATTAGTCCACGCTGATAATTACACCGGCCAGAGGTGCATCCAGCTGCATGTGTCCTTGATAATTACACTGGCAAGATTTGCATCCAGCTGAACGTGTCCCTGATAATGACTCCGGCAAGAGGTGCATCCAGCTGCAAGTGTCCCTGATAATTAGTCTGGGAAGAGGTGCATCCAGCTGCAAGTGAACATTATAATTACACCGGCCAGAGGTGCATCCAGCTCCACGTGTCCCTGATAATTAAAAAGACAAGAGGTGCATCCATCTGCACGTGTCCATGATAATTACTCTGGCAAGAGGTGCATCCAGCTGCACGTGTCCCTGATCATTACTATGGTAAGAGGTGCATCCAGCTGCAGGTGACCCTGATAATTACACTGGCCAGATTTGCATCCAGCTGCAAGTGAACCTTATAATTACAGCGGCAAGAGTTACATCCAGCTGCAAGTGACCCTGAGAATTACTCCGGCAAAAGGTGCTTCCAGCTCCATGTGTCCCTGATAATTACTCCGGCAATAGGAGCAACCAGCTACACGTGTCCCTGATAATTACTCCACCCTGATAATTACACCGGCCAGAGGTGTATCCAGCTGCATGTGTCCTTGATAATTACACTGGCAAGATTTGCATCCAGCTGCAGGTGACCCTGATAATTACATCAGCCAGAGGTGCATCCAGCTGCATTTGTCCCTGATAATTACTCTCGCAAGAGGTGCATCCAACTTCAAGTATCGCTGATAATTACACTGGCATGAGTTGTATCCAGCTGTATGTGTCCATGATAATTACACTGGCAAGAGGTGCATCCAGCTGCGCGTATCCCTGATAAGTCCTCTGGCAAGATGTGCATCGAGCTGCACGTGTCCCTGATAATTACTCCGGCAAGAGGTGCATCCAGCTGCAAGTGACCCTGATAATTACACTGGCAAGAGGTGAATCCAGCGACACGTGTCCCTGATAATTACACCGGCAAGAAGTTTATCCAGCTGCAAGTGACCCTGATAATTACACCAGCAAGAGGTGCATCCAGCTGAATGTGTCCCTGATAATTACTCCGGCAAGAGGAGCATCCACCTACACTTGTCCCTGATAATTACTCCACCCTGATAATTACACCGGCCAGAGGTGCATCCAGCTGCATGTGTCCTTGATAATTACACTGGCAAGATTTGCATCCAGCTGAACGTGTCCCTGATAATGACTCCGGCAAGAGGTGCATCCAGCTGCATGTGTCCCTGATAATTATTCCGGCAAGTGATGCATCCAGCTGTGCGTGTCCCAGATAATTACAGTGGCAAGAGGTGCATCCAACTGCACATGTCCCTGATAATTACTCTGGCAAGAGGAGCATCCACCTACACTTGTCCCTGATAATTGCTCCACCCAGATAATTACACAGGCCAGAGGTGCATCCAGCTGCACGTGTCCTTGATAATTACACTGGCAAGATTTTCATCCAGCTGAACGTGTCCCTGATAATGACTCCGGCAAGAGGTGCATCCAGCTGCAAGTGTCCCTGATAATTTCTCTGGTAAGAGGTGCATCCAGCTGCAAGTGAACATTATAATTACACCGGCCAGAGGTGCATCCAGCTGCATGTGTCCCTGATAATTACACCCTGAGGTGCATCCAGCTGCATGTGTCCTTGATAATTACACTGGCAAGATTTGCATCCAGCTGAACGTGTCCCTGATAATGACTCCGTCAAGAGGTGCATCCAGCTGCAAGTATCCCTGATAATTACTCTGGTAAGAGGTGCATCCAGCTGCAAGTGAACATTATAATTACACCGGCCAGAGGTGCATCCAGCTGCAAGTGACCCTGATAATTAAACTGGCAAGAGGTGAATCCAGCGACACGTGTCCCTGATAATTACACCGGCAAGAGGTTTATCCAGCTGCAAGTGACCCTGATAATTACACGAGCAAGAGGTGCATCCAGCTGCATGTGTCCCTGATAATTACTCCGGCAAGAGGAGCATCCACCTACACTTGTCCATGATAATTACTCCACGCTGATAATTACACCGGCCAGAGGTGCATCCAGCTGCATGTGTCCTTGATAATTACACTGGCAAGATTTGCATCCAGCTGAACGTGTCCCTGATAATGACTCCGGCAAGAGGTGCATCCAGCTGCAAGTGTCCCTGATAATTAGTCTGGGAAGAGGTGCATCCAGCTGCAAGTGAACATTATAATTACACCGGCCAGAGGTGCATCCAGCTCCACGTGTCCCTGATAATTAAAACGACAAGAGGTGCATCCATCTGCACGTGTCCCTGATAATTACTCTGGCAAGAGGTGCATCCAGCTGCACGTGTCCCTGATCATTACTATGGTAAGAGGTGCATCCAGCTGCAGGTGACCCTGATAATTACACTGGCCAGATTTGCATCCAGCTGCAAGTGAACCTTATAATTACAGCGGCAAGAGTTACATCCAGCTGCAAGTGACCCTGAGAATTACTCCGGCAAAAGGTGCATCCAGCTGCATGTGTCCCTGATAATTATTCCGGCAAGTGATGCATCAAGCTGTGCGTGTCCCTGATAATTACAGTGGCAAGAGGTGCATCCAGCTGCACATGTCCCTGATAATTACTCCGGCAAGAGGTGCATCCAGCTGCATGTGTCCCTGATAATTACTCCGGCAATAGGAGCAACCAGCTACACGTGTCCCTGATAATTACTCCACCCTGATAATTACACCGGCCAGAGGTGCATCCAGCTGCATGTGTCCTTGATAATTACACTGGCAAGATTTGCATCCAGCTGCAGGTGACCCTGATAATTACATCAGCCAGAGGTGCATCCAGCTGCATTTGTCCCTGATAATTACTCTGGCAAGAGGTGCATCCAACTTCAAGTATCGCTGATAATTACACTGGCATGAGTTGTATCCAGCTGTATGTGTCCATGATAATTACACTGGCAAGAGGTGCATCCAGCTGCGCGTATCCCTGATAAGTCCTCTGGCAAGATGTGCATCGAGCTGCACGTGTCCCTGATAATTACTCCGGCAAGAGGTGCATCCAGCTGCAAGTGACCCTGATAATTACACTGGCAAGAGGTGAATCCAGCGACACGTGTCCCTGATAATTACACCGGCAAGAAGTTTATCCAGCTGCAAGTGATCCTGATAATTACACCAGCAAGAGGTGCATCCAGCTGCATGTGTCCCTGATAATTACTCCGGCAAGAGGAGCATCCACCTACACTTGTCCCTGATAATTACTCCACCCTGATAATTACACCGGCCAGAGGTGCATCCAGCTGCATGTGTCCTTGATAATTACACTGGCAAGATTTGCATCCAGCTGAACGTGTCCCTGATAATGACTCCGGCAAGAGGTGCATCCAGCTGCAAGTGTCCCTGATAATTACTCTGGTAAGAGGTGCATCCAGCTGCAAGTGAACATTATAATTACACCGGCCAGAGGTGCATCCAGCTGCATGTGTCCCTGATAATTACACTGGCAAGAGGTGCATCCAGCTGCACGTGTCCCTGATCATTACTATGGTAAGAGGTGCATCCAGCTGCAGGTGACCCTGATAATTACACTGGCCAGAGGTGCATCCAGCTGCAAGTGAACCTTATAATTACAGCGGCAAGAGTTACATCCAGCTGCAAGTGACCCTGAGAATTACTCCGGCAAGAGGTGCATCCAGCTGCATGTGTCCCTGATAATTATTACGGCAAGTGATGCATCCAGCTGTGCGTGTCCCTGATAATTACAGTGGCAAGAGGTGCATCCAACTGCACATGTCCCTGATAATTACTCTGGCAAGAGGAGCATCCACCTGCACTTGTCCCTGATAATTGCTCCACCCAGATAATTACACCGGCCAGAGGTGCATCCAGCTGCACGTGTCCTTGATAATTACACTGGCAAGATTTGCATCCAGCTGAACGTGTCCCTGATAATGAATCCGGCAAGAGGTGCATCCAGCTGCAAGTGTCCCTGATAATTTCTCTGGTAAGAGGTGCATCCAGCTGCAAGTGAACATTATAATTACACCGGCCAGAGGTGCATCCAGCTGCATGTGTCCCTGATAATTACACCCTGAGGTGCATCCAGCAGCATGTGTCCTTGATAATTACACTGGCAAGATTTGCATCCAGCTGAACGTGTCCCTGATAATGACTCCGGCAAGAGGTGCATCCAGCTGCAAGTATCCCTGATAATTACTCTGGTAAGAGGTGCATCCAGCTGCAAGTGAACATTATAATTACACCGGCCAGAGGTGCATCCAGCTGCATGTGTCCCTGATAATTACACTGGCAAGATTTGCATCCAGCTGAACGTATCCCTGATAAATACTCTGGTAAGAGGTGCATCCAGCTGCAGGTGACCCTGATAATTATATCAGCCAGAGGTGCATCCAGCTGCATGTGTCCCTGATAATTACTCTGGCAAGAGGTGCATCCAACTTCAAGTATTGCTGATAATTACATTGGCAAGAATTGTATCCAGCTGTATGTGTCCATGATAATTACACTGGCAAGAGGTGCATCCAGCTGCACGTATCCCTGATAAGTACTCTGGCAAGAGGTGCATCCAGCTGCACGTGTCCCTGATAATTACTCCGGCAAGAGGAACATCCAGCTACACGTGTCCCAGATAATTACTCTGGCAAGAATTACATCCAGCTGCAAGTGACCCTGATAATTACACTGGCCAGAGGTGCATCCAGCTGCATGTGTCCCTGATAATTAATCTGGCAAGATTTGCATCCAGCTGAACGTGTCCCTGATAATTACTCCGGCAAGAGGTGCATCCAGCTGCACGTGTCCCTGATAATTACTCCGGAAAGAGGTGCATCCAGCTGCACGGGTCCCTGATAATTACTCTGGCAAGAGTATGCATCCAGCTGCAGGTGATACTGATAATTACACCAGTCAGAGGTGCATCCAGCTGCATGTGTCCCTGATAATTACTCCGGCAAGAGGTGCATCCAACTTCAAGTATTGCTGATAATTACATTGGCAAGAGTTGTATCCAGCTGTACGTGTCCATGATAATTACGCTGGCAAGAGGTGCATCCAGCTTCACGTATCCCTGATAAGTACTCTGGCAAGATGTGCATCCAGCTGCATGTGTCCCTGATAATTACTCCGGCAAGAGGTGCATCCAACTTCAAGTATTGCTGATAATTACATTGGAAAGAGTTGTATCCAGCTGTGCGTGTCCCTGATAATTACAGTGGCAAGAGGTGCATCCAACTGCACATGTCCCTGATAATTACTCTTGCAAGAGGTGCATCCAACTTCAAGTATCGCTGATAATTACACTGGCAAGAGTTGCATGCAGCTGTATGTGTCCATGATAATTACACTGGCAAGAGGTGCATCCAGCTCCACGTGTCCATGATAATTAAAAAGACAAGAGGTGCATCCAACTGCACATGTCCCTGATAATTACTCTGGCAAGAGGAGCATCCACCTACACTTGTCCCTGATAATTGCTCCACCCAGATAATTACACTGGCCAGAGGTGCATCCAGCTGCAAGTGAACCTTATAATTACACTGGCAAGATTTGCATCCAGCTGAACGTGTCCCTGATAATGACTCCGGCAAGAGGTGCATCCAGCTGCAAGTGTCCCTGATAATTACTCTGGTAAGAGGTGCATCCAGCTGCAAGTGAACATTATAATTACACCGGCCAGAGGTGCATCCAGCTGCACGTGTCCCTGATCATTACTATGGTAAGAGGTGCATCCAGCTGCAGGTGACCCTGATAATTACACTGGCCAGAGGTGCATCCAGCTGCAAGTGAACCTTATAATTACAGCGGCAAGAGTTACATCCAGCTGCAAGTGACCCTGAGAATTACTCCGGCAAGAGGTGCATCCAGCTGCATGTGTCCATGATAATTATTCCGGCAAGTGATGCATCCAGCTGTGCGTGTCCCTGATAATTACAGTGGCAAGAGGTGCATCCAACTGCACATGTCCCTGATAATTACTCTGGCAAGAGGTGCATCCAACTTCAAGTATCGCTGATAATTACACTGGCAAGAGTTGCATGCAGCTGTATGTGTCCATGATAATTACACTGGCAAGAGGTGCATCCAGCTCCACGTGTCCATGATAATTAAAAAGACAAGAGGTGCATCCAACTGCACATGTCCCTGATAATTACTCTGGCAAGAGGAGCATCCACCTACACCTGTCCCTGATAATTGCTCCACCCAGATAATTACTCCGGCAAGAGGTGCATCCAGCTGCACGTATCCCTGATAAGTACTCTGGCAAGAGGTGCATCCAGCTGCACGTGTCCCTGATAATTACTCCGGCAAGAGGAACATCCAGCTACACGTGTCCGAGATAATTACTCTGGCAAGAATTACACCCAGCTGCACGTGTCCCTGATAATTAAAAAGACAAGAGGTGCATCCATCTGCACGTGTCCCTGATAATTACTCTGGCAAGAGGTGCATCCAGCTGCACGTGTCCCTGATCATTACTATGGTAAGAGGTGCATCCAGCTGCAGGTGACCCTGATAATTACACTGGCCAGATTTGCATCCAGCTGCAAGTGAACCTTATAATTACAGCGGCAAGAGTTACATCCAGCTGCAAGTGACCCTGACAATTACTCCGGCAAGAGGTGCATCCAGCTGCATGTGTCCCTGATAATTATTCCGGCAAGTGATGCATCAAGCTGTGCGTGTCCCTGATAATTACAGTGGCAAGAGGTGCATCCAGCTGCACATGTCCCTGATAATTACTCCGGCAAGAGGTGCATCCAGCTGCATGTGTCCCTGATAATTACTCCGGCAAGAGGAGCAACCAGCTACACGTGTCCCTGATAATTACTCCACCCTGATAATTACACCGGCCAGAGGTGCATCCAGCTGCATGTGTCCTTGATAATAACACTGGCAAGATTTGCATCCAGCTGCAGGTGACCCTGATAATTACATCAGCCAGAGGTGCATCCAGCTGCATGTGTCCCTGATAATTACTCTGGCAAGAGGTGCATTCAACTTCAAGTATCGCTGATAATTACACTGGCATGAGTTGTATCCAGCTGTATGTGTCCATGATAATTACACTGGCAAGAGGTGCATCCAGCTGCGCGTATCCCTGATAAGTCCTCTGGCAAGATGTGCATCGAGCTGCACGTGTCCCTGATAATTACACTGGCAAGATTTGCATCCAGCTGAACGTATCCCTGATAAATACTCTGGTAAGAGGTGCATCCAGCTGCAGGTGACCCTGATAATTATATCAGCCAGAGGTGCATCCAGCTGCATGTGTCCCTGATAATTACTCTGGCAAGAGGTGCATCCAACTTCAAGTATTGCTGATAATTACATTGGCAAGAATTGTATCCAGCTGTATGTGTCCATGATAATTACACTGGCAAGAGGTGCATCCAGCTGCACGTATCCCTGATAAGTACTCTGGCAAGAGGTGCATCCAGCTGCACGTGTCCCTGATAATTACTCCGGCAAGAGGAACATCCAGCTACACGTGTCCCAGATAATTACTCTGGCAAGAATTACATCCAGCTGCAAGTGACCCTGATAATTACACTGGCCAGAGGTGCATCCAGCTGCATGTGTCCCTGATAATTAATCTGGCAAGATTTGCATCCAGCTGAACGTGTCCCTGATAATTACTCCGGCAAGAGGTGCATCCAGCTGCACGTGTCCCTGATAATTACTCCGGAAAGAGGTGCATCCAGCTGCACGGGTCCCTGATAATTACTCTGGCAAGAGTATGCATCCAGCTGCAGGTGATACTGATAATTACACCAGTCAGAGGTGCATCCAGCTGCATGTGTCCCTGATAATTACTCCGGCAAGAGGTGCATCCAACTTCAAGTATTGCTGATAATTACATTGGCAAGAGTTGTATCCAGCTGTACGTGTCCATGATAATTACGCTGGCAAGAGGTGCATCCAGCTTCACGTATCCCTGATAAGTACTCTGGCAAGATGTGCATCCAGCTGCATGTGTCCCTGATAATTACTCCGGCAAGAGGTGCATCCAACTTCAAGTATTGCTGATAATTACATTGGCAAGAGTTGTATCCAGCTGTGCGTGTCCCTGATAATTACAGTGGCAAGAGGTGCATCCAACTGCACATGTCCCTGATAATTACTCTTGCAAGAGGTGCATCCAACTTCAAATATCGCTGATAATTACACTGGCAAGAGTTGCATGCAGCTGTATGTGTCCATGATAATTACACTGGCAAGAGGTGCATCCAGCTCCACGTGTCCATGATAATTAAAAAGACAAGAGGTGCATCCAACTGCACATGTCCCTGATAATTACTCTGGCAAGAGGAGCATCCACCTACACTTGTCCCTGATAATTGCTCCACCCAGATAATTACACTGGCCAGAGGTGCATCCAGCTGCAAGTGAACCTTATAATTACACTGGCAAGATTTGCATCCAGCTGAACGTGTCCCTGATAATGACTCCGGCAAGAGGTGCATCCAGCTGCAAGTGTCCCTGATAATTACTCTGGTAAGAGGTGCATCCAGCTGCAAGTGAACATTATAATTACACCGGCCAGAGGTGCATCCAGCTGCACGTGTCCCTGATCATTACTATGGTAAGAGGTGCATCCAGCTGCAGGTGACCCTGATAATTACACTGGCCAGAGGTGCATCCAGCTGCAAGTGAACCTTATAATTACAGCGGCAAGAGTTACATCCAGCTGCAAGTGACCCTGAGAATTACTCCGGCAAGAGGTGCATCCAGCTGCATGTGTCCATGATAATTATTCCGGCAAGTGATGCATCCAGCTGTGCGTGTCCCTGATAATTACAGTGGCAAGAGGTGCATCCAACTGCACATGTCCCTGATAATTACTCTGGCAAGAGGTGCATCCAACTTCAAGTATCGCTGATAATTACACTGGCAAGAGTTGCATGCAGCTGTATGTGTCCATGATAATTACACTGGCAAGAGGTGCATCCAGCTCCACGTGTCCATGATAATTAAAAAGACAAGAGGTGCATCCAACTGCACATGTCCCTGATAATTACTCTGGCAAGAGGAGCATCCACCTACACTTGTCCCTGATAATTGCTCCACCCAGATAATTACTCCGGCAAGAGGTGCATCCAGCTGCACGTATCCCTGATAAGTACTCTGGCAAGAGGTGCATCCAGCTGCACGTGTCCCTGATAATTACTCCGGCAAGAGGAACATCCAGCTACACGTGTCCGAGATAATTACTCTGGCAAGAATTACATCCAGCTGCACGTGTCCCTGATAATTAAAAAGACAAGAGGTGCATCCATCTGCACGTGTCCCTGATAATTACTCTGGCAAGAGGTGCATCCAGCTGCACGTGTCCCTGATCATTACTATGGTAAGAGGTGCATCCAGCTGCAGGTGACCCTGATAATTACACTGGCCAGATTTGCATCCAGCTGCAAGTGAACCTTATAATTACAGCGGCAAGAGTTACATCCAGCTGCAAGTGACCCTGACAATTACTCCGGCAAGAGGTGCATCCAGCTGCATGTGTCCCTGATAATTATTCCGGCAAGTGATGCATCAAGCTGTGCGTGTCCCTGATAATTACAGTGGCAAGAGGTGCATCCAGCTGCACATGTCCCTGATAATTACTCCGGCAAGAGGTGCATCCAGCTACACGTGTCCCTGATAATTACTCCACCCTGATAATTACACCGGCCAGAGGTGCATCCAGCTGCATGTGTCCTTGATAATAACACTGGCAAGATTTGCATCCAGCTGCAGGTGACCCTGATAATTACATCAGCCAGAGGTGCATCCAGCTGCATGTGTCCCTGATAATTACTCTGGCAAGAGGTGCATTCAACTTCAAGTATCGCTGATAATTACACTGGCATGAGTTGTATCCAGCTGTATGTGTCCATGATAATTACACTGGCAAGAGGTGCATCCAGCTGCGCGTATCCCTGATAAGTCCTCTGGCAAGATGTGCATCGAGCTGCACGTGTCCCTGATAATTACTCCGGCAAGAGGTGCATCCAGCTGCAAGTGACCCTGATAATTACACTGGCAAGAGGTGAATCCAGCGACACGTGTCCCTGATAATTACACCGGCAAGAGGTTTATCCAGCTGCAAGTGACCCTGATAATTACACCAGCAAGAGGTGCATCCAGCTGCATGTGTCCCTGATAATTACTCCGGCAAGAGGAGCATCCACCTACACTTGTCCCTGATAATTACTCCACCCTGATAATTACACCGGCCAGAGGTGCATCCAGCTGCATGTGTCCTTGATAATTACACTGGCAAGATTTGCATCCAGCTGAACGTGTCCCTGATAATGACTCCGGCAAGAGGTGCATCCAGCTGCAAGTGTCCCTGATAATTACTCTGGTAGAGGTGCATCCAGCTGCAAGTGAACATTATAATTACACCGGCCAGAGGTGCATCCAGCTGCATGTGTCCCTGATAATTACACTGGCAAAAGGTGCATCCAGCTGCACGTGTCCCTGATCGTTACTATGGTAAGAGGTGCATCCAGCTGCAGGTGACCCTGATAATTACACTGGCCAGAGGTGCATCCAGCTGCAAGTGAACCTTATAATTACAGCGGCAAGAGTTACATCCAGCTGCAAGTGACCCTGAGAATTACTCCGGCAAGAGGTGCATCCAGCTGCATGTGTCCCTGATAATTATTCCGGCAAGTGATGCATCCAGCTGTGCGTGTCCCTGATAATTACAGTGGCAAGAGGTGCATCCAACTGCACATGTCCCTGATAATTACTCTGGCAAGAGGAGCATCCACCTACACTTGTCCCTGATAATTGCTCCACCCAGATAATTACACCGGCCAGAGGTGCATCCAGCTGCACGTGTCCTTGATAATTACACTGGCAAGATTTGCATCCAGCTGAATGTGTCCCTGATAATGACTCCGGCAAGAGGTGCATCCAGCTGCAAGTGTCCCTGATAATTTCTCTGGTAAGAGGTGCATCCAGCTGCAAGTGAACATTATAATTACACCGGCCAGAGGTGCATCCAGCTGAATGTTTCCCTGATAATTACACCCTGAGGTGCATCCAGCTGCATGTGTCCTTGATAATTACACTGGCAAGATTTGCATCCAGCTGAACGTGTCCCTGATAATGACTCCGGCAAGATGTGCATCCAGCTGCAAGTGTCCCTGATAATTACTCTGGTAAGAGGTGCATCCAGCTGCAAGTGAACATTATAATTACACCGGCCAGGGGTGCATCCAGCTGCATGTGTCCCTGATAATTACTCTGGCAAGATTTGCATCCAGCTGAACGTATCCCTGATAATTACTCTGGTAAGAGGTGCATCCAGCTGCAGGTGACCCTGATAATTATGTCAGCCAGAGGTGCATCCAGCTGCATGTGTCCCTGATAATTACTCTGGCAAGAGGTGCATCCAACTTCAAGTATTGCTGATAATTACATTGGCAAGAATTGTATCCAGCTGTATGTATCCATGATAATTACACTGGCAAGAGGTGCATCCAGCTGCACGTATCCCTGATAAGTACTCTGGCAAGAGGTGCATCCAGCTGCACGTGTCCCTGATAATTACTCCGGCAAGAGGAACATCCAGCTACACGTGTCCCAGATAATTACTCTGGCAAGAATTACATCCAGCTGCAAGTGACCCTGATAATTACACTGGCCAGAGGTGCATCCAGCTGCATGTGTCCCTGATAATTAATCTGGCAAGATTTGCATCCAGCTGAACGTGTCCCTGATAATTACTCCGGCAAGAGGTGCATCCAGCTGCACGTGTCCCTGATAATTACTCCGGAAAGAGGTGCATCCAGCTGCACGGGTCCCTGATAATTACTCCGGCAAGAGGTGCATCCAACTTCAAGTATTGCTGATAATTACATTGGCAAGAGTTGTATCCAGCTGTACGTGTCCATGATAATTACGCTGGCAAGAGGTGCATCCAGCTTCACGTATCCCTGATAAGTACTCTGGCAAGAGGTGCATCCAGCTGCATGTGTCCCTGATAATTACA
This sequence comes from Narcine bancroftii, assembly GCF_036971445.1. Lineage (NCBI taxonomy): Eukaryota > Metazoa > Chordata > Chondrichthyes > Torpediniformes > Narcinidae > Narcine > Narcine bancroftii. The sequence continues at coordinate 39,060,643 of NC_091481.1, forward strand.
GCGGCCAAAGGTGCATCCAGCCGCATATGTCCCTGATAATTACAAAGACAAGAGGTGCATCCAGCTGCATGTGACCTTATAAATACAGCAGCAAGAGTTACAGCCAGCTGCAAGTGACCCTGATAATTACTCCGGCAAGAGGTGCATCCAGCTGCATGTGTCCCTGATAATTACAGCGGCAAGAGTTACATCCAGCTGCACGTTTTCCTGATAATTACAAAGACAAGAGGTGCATCCAGCTGCATGTGTCCCTGATAATTACAGCGACAAGAGTTACATCCAGCTGCACGATTTCCTGATAATTACAAAGACAAGAGGTGCATCCAGCTGCATGTGTACCTGATAATTACTCTGGTAAGAGGTGCATCCAGCTGCAAGTGAACATTATAATTACACCGGCCAGAGGTGCATCTAGCTGCATGTGTCCCTGATAATTACACTGGCAAGAGGTGCATCCAGCTGCAGGTGACCCTGATAATTACATCAGCCAGAGGTGCATCCAGCTGCATGTGTCCCTGATAATTACTCTGGATAAGAGGTGCATCCAACTTCAAGTATCGCTGATAATTACACTGGCAAGAGTTGCATGCAGCTGTATGTGTCCATGATAATTACACTGGCAAGAGGTGCATCCAGCTCCACGTGTCCCTGATAATTAAAAAGACAAGAGGTGCATCCATCTGCACGTGTCCCTGATAATTATTCTGGCAAGAGGTGCATCCAGCTGCACGTGTCCCTGATCATTACTATGGTAAGAGGTGCATCCAGCTGCAGGTGACCCTGATAATTACACTGGCCAGAGGTGCATCCAGCTGCAAGTGAACCTTATAATTACAGCGGCAAGAGTTACATCCAGCTGCAAGTGACCCTGAGAATTACTCCGGCAAGAGGTGCATCCAGCTGCATGTGTCCCTGATAATTATTCCGGCAAGTGATGCATCAAGCTGTGCGTGTCCCTGATAATTACAGTGGCAAGAGGTGCATTCAGCTGCACATGTCCCTGATAATTACTCCGGCAAGAGGTGCATCCAGCTGCATGTGTCCCTGATAATTACTCCGGCAAGAGGAGCAACCAGCTACACGTGTCCCTGATAATTACTCCACCCTGATAATTACACCGGCCAGAGGTGCATCCAGCTGCATGTGTCCTTGATAATTACACTGGCAAGATTTGCATCCAGCTGCAGGTGACCCTGATAATTACATCAGCCAGAGGTGCATCCAGCTGCATGTGTCCCTGATAATTACTCTGGCAAGAGGTGCATCCGACTTCAAGTATCGCTGATAATTACACTGGCATGAGTTGTATCCAGCTGCACGTGTCCCTGATAATTACTCCGGCAAGAGGTGCATCCAGCTGCAAGTGACCCTGATAATTACACTGGCAAG